>NC_136992.1:18439938-18679938 GCF_032717465.1 Coenobita brevimanus | reverse complement strand
TGGTTCAGTGAATTTGGTAACACTGTTACTGACCATGCGACTATAATAATGTTTATGTTTTCAGTGAGTAGTTGGAGTTATGTAGTCGAGAAGTTCGAAGGTTTGAATGGCGAATGAATGGAGGTGTTGTATACATTTGCTTGCCTCCTGCTTTGGTGCCTTCGTTTTTCCTGGTTTTGGATCCTACCCATCTCATGTTTAGTAGTGAAAAGAATGTTATGGAAATTATGCTGAAAATTTTAATGATGGTTTATATATCGTGCAGAACTTTTATTCATGCATAGATGAAGATGAAATTGGATATCAGTGATACTATATCTTTATTTGCCAAAACGACTGATAGGCTCGCCTGGCTTACAAATCAAAATCATGAAGGAAAGTTGGAACGTTGCGGCATCAAATGGTTGGTCGTGTTCTCGTTTGAAAGTCTATTTTACCGAGGGATGGGAAGAATTTGTGAACGGTAGATAGTTTTGTTTGATGTATTATACGTATCCCTCGTTGGTTACGGCGGGCTCTCACCACCCATCCGACAGCAGACACTCACCCCTGGTTTTGTATAGTTTTGCAAAAGTTAACAGATATTCTTACTCTGCAAGTACTCAGCAGGTCATCTCTGAAACTGTCTTCCTCATTTTGTCGTTTCTTTTGTCCATGACCAGTCTTTGAAAATTAACTTGTCGGGCATCTTGAAATGAGCACATCTTAATTTTTGGCTTTCTCTTTGCAGCGTTTTTGATTTTTATTCATATATTTCTTTATAGAGACCTGTTACAAATAGCAAAACTATGCTTGAGATTACCGTTATTCAGAGGTTCGTGAAAACTTAACGTAATGTACAATTGGCTCCGGAAGTCATGTTACCTCCTGCCACCCCATTCTCGCTCATGTGGCAAGGGCGCACTACTCGTGTGGGTAGGAGGCAGACAGCAGAGATTTTCCTTATAGTATGATACAGTAAATCGACATATTAGCATGCGGTTGAATGATCCACAGAGGATACAATAATATATGGAATTTCTATGAGGATTTGCCGTGTTACTTACAATCTATAATGCTGCCTTGAAGAAGAAAGTGGTGGTGAGGTGGAAGAGGAAGGGTGATGGAGGGGGTGAGGTAAGGGAAGGGAGAAAGGGGACGGGGGAAAGTCAGGAGAATGGGAAGGTGAACGGAGGAGGTGGCGAAGCATAGAAGCACCGTGAATGGGAGACGAAGGGAGGAGGAGATAGGAAATGAAGCTGACCCACGTTATCATGGGTAATAGTGATATTATCCCATCTCCCTTCGGTCATTGTCTTACATGCCTCTAGTGGGAGAAGAGTAGGAGCTTATGGGGACATACAGGCCCTAGAATCTCAAAGGGCCTTAATAGTCGTAAATTTTCGGGTGTTCGTATCCTTGCAGTTTGCACATTGTTTTGCTGCTCCATTTTCATTTCGGCATTCCCGTTCTCCTGCCTTTCCTTCCTCCCCCTCTCCCTTCTCTTACTGTAACGCCACATACCCTCACAGAGACTCCACATTACATTATATTTTCGGTGGATAATTCAACCGCATGTTAATATGTGATTTACTGTATCAAAATACTTAATACGAAAAATCTCTGCTGTCTGCCTCCTACCCACAAGAGTAGTGCGCCGTTGCCACATGAGCGAGAGCGGGATGACAGGGGGTAACACGACTCCTGGAGCCGACTGTACAAACTTAAGGTAACTGCTTGTAGCTGGTGCTTAGTAAAGACAAAATGTATTGTTAGAGGGTGGAGGTGCTTAGCAAGGGAGATCAAGAGAGATCACACTCAGCCAGATACCCGGAGACCCTGCTACTAGAGGCATAGGGACAGCGTTGTCGCTCAGGCTACTTTGGTAACAAAACATACGAATAATAGAAAGCTCGCTGAACCACGGCACTTACATAACAAAAAAAATTGCCTTTCTGGGTAAACACATTAAGTTATTCGTCTGCTTGACGCCCAGTAGTTCTCTTTTTTGTTGCTGTTGTTTTTTAATGCACGGAAGAAGGCATACATGAAGGACTGGGAGTAAAGGTTAACTCTTGCATTAGAGAGTTGGATAGAAAAAAAATGAAAGTTTGTTGCTGGACGGGTGCTATGCACCTGCCATGGTGGTGGAGGGATGCAAGCAGACAGTTAGAAGGAGCAGAGGCCATTGAAGCAACGATAGAAAAGAAATAAAGATGCAACAGTGCGGCGAAGATACAGAAGTTGAAGCGAACCAGTAAGAGGAGGAGAGTTAATGAAACGAAAAGCCTTTGACTCCACCGTGTTGAGAAGAGCTGTATATGGGGAGCCTCCCCATACATGGGAGTTGCACTCTACACAGGTCAGAAACACAAGTCGAAAACTGCGCAGGAGTAAAGAAGGCACAGAGTCGGCTTAGTATACCTAATCTCTGGGAAGCATGTGTTACAAATGAGGGAATATGATCCTTTCATGCTAAATCCCGACAGAATGAAACCCCAAGTATGTTTAAAGATGATGCAGGATTGATTTGGATATTATTAAAAATTAGAGTATATATGCTTCTGTGGAAGATTTTGAAGAGTTGAAAGATGTAAGAACTGAGTTTTTGAAGCATTAAAAACAAGATTACTTTTACCCCAATTAAAGATATACTGTAGGCCAAGTCAGGCATTAGGTGTGCCATAGCCTCATCCCATGTTTGTTGAAGTACTGTAACTACTGAGTTGGACGCTGTGGGAAGCGAATGGAAAAGTGAAGGGTGGAGTCATCAGCGTATGAGTGGATCGAGTTACATGTACAACAAAGAGAGTCATTGATGAATAGAAGGAAGAGAGTTGATGATAGGACAAAATCCTGAGGAACACCACTATTGATAGCTCAGTAGGAGATGAACGGCGGCCGTTTACAACAGTGGCTATAGAATACAAGAAAGGAAGCTAGAGATGAAGGCAACGATAGAAGGATAGAAACCGTAGGAGGGCAGTTTTGAAAGTAAAGATTTATGCCTGACTCGATCGAAAGCCTTTGAGATGTCAAAGTGCAATGGCAAAGCTTTCGTCAAAGTCCCGAAAGGAAGATGACCAGGAGCCTGAAAGGTAGATGAGAAAAAAAATGGGAGAAATGGAGTTCCCCCGAGCTAAGCCCTGTATTGGACTATATAGCCCCGCTAGGGTTACAGGAGCGAGCTACCACTCCCGGCACGGCAGCCCGGGCGAGGCTCGAACTCGCAATCCCCCGATTACGAGTCCGGCGCGCTACCACTGTGCTACCGCGCCCCCCAGGTAGGTGAGAAGATCGCCAGTAAAGTGTCAGTGGCGGAATCCATATTGACGATGGGAAAGAAAACTGTGATAGGATAGGTGCTTATTCTTTTAAGAATTGATTCAAATTTTTTTAAAATACGGGATGTTAAAGTAATTGGGAGAAAGTTAGAGGGCTGGGAAAAGTCACTCTTCTTTGGGACAGGCTGAATGAGAACAAACTTCCAGCAGGAAGAAAAGGTACAAATTGATAGAGGCAAAAGAGTTTGCCTAGGCAGGGTGTAGGTACAGAAGCACAGTTCTTGAAGAGGGACCCCATTCGGCCCATATGCCTTGTTAGATATTGTGGCAGGTGATGGTAGAAAATACATCAGCTGAAGAAATTTTAATGTCAGGGATGAGGAAGTCAGAGGGTGGAAGTGATGGAGGAACGGCACCGGAATCGTCTAAGGTGGAAGTGGAGGAGAAAGTCTGTGCAAAAGTTCTGCTTTGTCAGTGGACTAAACAGCTCCAAAACCATCCGAGTGGAACAGAGAAGGGAAGGATGATGAGGTAAAGTTGTTAGAAAGGTTTTTGGCATGGTACCAGAAGGAGCGGGAAGAATTTGAATTGGAGAGTTCAGAGCATTTAGTACGAATGAAATTATTTTTAGCAGAGTGAAGAACAGACTTAGCACAATTCCGGGCAGAAACATAAAAGAGATGAGATTTTTCAGTCGTGGGCTGGCTCCGGTACCTTTTGTAGTCCCACTTCTTGTTGTGGACAGCATTAGAACTAGCATGATTAAACAATTTTTTTTTTTTTGCATTAGTCATGGAATAAGAGAAAGGAATGTATGCTTCCATGCCCGAGTGAATAACCTTCATAATGTGTGAGGCACAGTCCAATGGCTCTTGGCCATTTAAGCAATAATCATTCCAGGGAAAATCAAAGAAGTACTGCCTGAGGGCCTCCCAATCAGTAGGTCCAGAATGCTACAGCCGCTGCTTCTTGGGAGGATCCACAGGCCTTACTGGAGTGATAGGATAGGTTAAGATGATAAGGTTGTGATCGGAGGAGCCCAGTGGAGAGAAAAGATTAACTGCATAAGCAGAAAGATTAGTTGTAAAGAAAAAGGTCAGGTATGTTTGAACACTCTCCGAGTCAGTCAAGGATATGGGTAGGATGCTATACACGCTGCTCTAGGTCATGAAGGATAGAAAAGATGTAGGCATGTTCACCAGGTGGATCAGTGAAAGGAAAGGAGAGCCAAAAGTGGTGTGAACATTGAAATCACCTAGAATGAAGATTTCAGATAGAGTTTTACCTTCCGATTCCTCTACTTGGGTCCCAACTTCGAAATATCTATAATAAAACTTGCTAGAGCTCATATTCAGGACTGTTGTGATGGTATTTGCGAGGGTTCATTTACCTGCGTCATAAAACACCAGAAATAAAATAAAGCGGCATCTGTCTACTTTGTTATTGGTATTGATGGTGCTTTTCGCGTTCGTGCTCGTCTTAGCATATGATTAAACTTTCAGCCACATTTTGGTGCTGCCACTTGAGCAGTCAAAAACCGGTCACAGCCTGCGGTTACCTGGGACGTGATTGGTAAAGAATATATCTTGACCTGTCAGTGAGCGGTCAGATTGGGAGCACGAAAATGCAGCTTTTGATATATACTTTCGCACGCCACCTCAACCCCTTCACTCCAGTGATGTATTCTATATTTTATTTTTGGAATCTTAAGATTTAATTTCTGAGACACCATAAGGGAAATTTAGTTTCAGTAATCCTTTCAGTACGAGAGGTCTTACCTAAACTGAATAAAATCGTATGGATATAGCAAGAATTACAGAATGAAGTACAACTGAGCTAGATACGAGGGCTTTAGGGCCCTTTGGTAAATGCCTTCCGTGTGATGTGGTGTATTGTAGGGTGATTTTGCGTGGTGTGGTGTGAGACGGTGGTATGATGTCTTGTGTATTGTAGGGTGATTTTGCATGGTGTGGTGTGAGACGATGGTATGATGTCTTGTGTATTGTAGGGTGATTTTGCATGGCGTGTGTGAGACGGTGGTAAGGTGTGTTGTGTGTTGTGTGGTATGGAGCGATTTGGCTTCGCTAAAGTCACTGAATTCTACGGGAGTGAAGCATATTGCATCCGAAAATCGTTAGCAAGACAAATGGACATCTTCTTCTAAAGATGCCCCGGCGTCTATACAGACGTCTTAGGACTGAAGGGTTAACTTTCCCGCCACCGCCACCACCACAGCAACACCACCATGTGGACTTCACAAAAACTGAATGTCTACTTTAATGACCCCACGTGTAGTCAATAGACATTAATCTAAGCTCATCATCCTTCTCTTTAATTCCCAGCAAGCAGCCCATACTTCACTGCTCAGCCCTCTTCTCTACAATGACACTAACAACCCCGCCATCTCAACACTTCTTCTTGAACTGTAGTTGTAATGGGTTTGTTGCCAGCTTCCGACCCTACAATTGGGACGGTGGTGTCGGCTTAGCACTGCTGGTGAGGCTGTGAGCCGCCAGTCGTAAAGTGGCGGCGATATCACGAGGAATGTAGAGTTTTGGCAAGGTCTCCCCGGTATTTAAGGGTCGGGCCCATAGCACTCGGCCTGTTAACTTCTCGAGCAATCTGAGGCTTTACTGACCGCAATTGGTATCTTTACTCTTCCACACTGCGTTGGGAAAAAAGCCACTAGTATCTTTTTATTTGGTTTAGATATTTGTGCACCATTCAGTAAAAGGCCCCACATTCTGGGGAACTATGTGGCTGAAGGCTAAGCAGGGATGGGAAGAATGTATGACAACCAGCCTAATAAATTCAGGAGAAAATAAAGATGGTCGACATGGTGTAGCAGTGATTCAGAATCGGGTTCACACCACTGATACGGGTAGCGTAACTTGTAGTGGTTAACCAGTGTCTCAGTTTGCTTTCTCTATCTAAGTAGCATACTGCTGTTTCCTAGGTACCCGATTACCCCCGCCTATCCCCGTGCTCCTGTCTTTCCTAGCTTCCGAATCCCCACCCCTCCTGTCCCTAACTCCTCCCTGTCCTATCACTATACTCCCCTCTCTCCTAGCCCCTACTTCCCTCTCTCCAAGTTCCCAGTTCCCCCTTCCAAACAACCTACCTCCGTTTTCCAAGCCCTCCGCTCTCCTCTATCTCCTAACCTCTGCCCTTCCCATCTCCTAGCCTCTACTCTCCCATCTCTTAGACCCCTACTCCTCCTTTCCAAACCTCTACTCATATATCTCCTAGCTCCGTACTACAGTATCTCCTAGCCCGCCACTCTCCCATCTCGTAGTTCCAACAACCCCATCACGAAACCCCTACTCCTCCATCTCCTGACCCATGACTTCCCACTCTACTAGCCTCCTACTCCTCTCTGTTTTGGTTCTCTGGGCTCTTCCTTCCCTCTCCCAGCTCCTTACTGTACTCCCCCTTCTCCAAGTTCGATACTCCCCCCATCCCTCTCCAAACCCATTATACTCATACACCCTTTCCAAGCCCAGTACACCCTCTCTCATACCCCTTACTTCACCTCTTCTATTTTTCCCTCCCTTATTCCCGCCACCTAATTCCTTCTCCCCTAAACACACACACACACACACACACACACACACACACACACACACACACACACACACACACACACACACACACACACACACAAATGAAATACTATAAAGGTCAGGACACCTACTTCAAAATTCAGCCTGCATGAAACATTGGCTTCTCTCTCCTTAGACATGAATGTTGGCTTCTCTCTCCTTAGACATGAATGTAAGGTACACCAAATCTGTCCTAGATGCAAGCACATGCAAAATTATGAGGCACATAAATAGTAATGTTACATAACTCACACTCCATAACCAAGCAGTCCTATGGGAACAGAGTGCAAGAAAAAAAAATGATCCTTCAGTATAAAAAAAAAAAAATCGAACAGCCAATTTGTTTACTGTCGGAACCTTTGGGCTCTTGACTCAGAAATGGATAGAAATTACCTAAAACAACCCTAAGGCCTTTGTGTGTGTGTGTGTGTGTGTGTGTGTGTGTGTGTGTGTGAAGCTTATTGTTTCGGTAAGTGTTATTATTTTTCTTTGCACGTATTTTTCTTTGATCTTGATAATATTACAGGACTGTACCCTAGCGTAACCCAGGTACGTGTGCCAAATATAAATGACCTTGACCTATTTTGAAGGTCATGTACTCATTTTTGGTGCAAAAATTGCACATCTGAAATCGAAATATCTCAAAAACTAATCGAGATACTGCTGTTTGGTTGAAAATCCTATGATAAGAAAGTTTGCTGAGAATTTTGGCTGAATATTTTGCCATTTTGCCTAGTGGAAAGTACAGAGTTCAAATCTGCTCAGTGTTTTCTTTGTAACACGTTATAGAGAAAACCACAAACGCTCTAAAGCTGTAACTTTACAGAAATATAGCCGTGGTCCCTTTCATTATCTGAAGAGAATATGGTTACAGTTAAGCATACAGTTATCCAGTTATTGAGACAAATGTAAAATGTACCAATGCTTTATTTATTTTTTGCACGTCTTTGTCTTCATATCTTGTTGATATTACACAAGAAACTACCTTAGGTTAATCTATGTGCATGTTCCAAATATGAATGACCTTGAACTACTTTTAAAGGTCAGTATTCATATTCAGTGTTTAGGCAGTGAACACAAAAGCAGCGTCTGCATAATTACAAAGACAATATCATAAATAGTTGTGGCGAAGCTTCCTTATTGTGGCTTCACAATAAGTAAATAGATAACTAGTTTAATTTTTATTAACATTTCTTATGGTATTTTTTAAGTCTCAGTTTACGAATGTTTGTGGACATGGTTAATTCCCCGGCAGTCATCTATGAGGGACAGACTAAGGCACCAGTAATTGTCCCGGAGACCTGGAGGCTCTAGGAAAGCTGCAGATGGCTCAGTTCAAATCGGTCTTTCTGTAACTCATTAAGTTATTTAATAACTCAGGGACACTGACTCTTCTAGGCAGGTCCCAAGGAGGGTCCGATAAATACACACTGCATAGCTAACACTTTCATCATACATATATGTAATACGTAATGGTGATATTTATTAGCGATTGTGATGAGTACGAATATTATGTAAAGATATCGGTGATGAGAGTAGTAATAATGTTGACGAGGCAATGATGACGACGATAGTGACAATTACGATGATGATAATGACGAGGACTAACACTGGTGAAGGCAATGGCGGTAATGTTGATGATAATGATGATGAAGGTTGATTGAATGATGACGAAAACTAGCAATAACAAGGGCGATGGCGAGATTGACAAGGAGAGCTGAGAATGATAATGGCGATGACGGCAATGATGAGGACGGTGGTGATAATGATACTAGTAAGAAGGACTAACGATGACGATGCCGATGTTGATAGTGATTACAAAGGCTATGGTGTGTGATAATGACGATGTTGATAGTAAGATTGATGATGCAGACACTGATGCTGATTATAATGATGACGTGGAAGATAGTGATAATGACACTATCAGTGATGAAGAGGACTCATGATGGCAGTTATGATGACGATGGTAATAAATAATGATTGTACTAAAGACCAAAAAAAAATGTAGACTGTGTGGCGGCAGCTGTTACATCGTATCTTTGTGTAAGGCAGTCGGGTGTTGGCACGGCACATGTAGCATTAATATTGACTAAAATAGGCTTCTCTTACCGGCACCTTGGCGATGCTCTGATAGAGGTCTGGGATCGTATTTATAAACTCTGCTAAGCTTAAGGTGTATCATAAGATTGCCTGTATATGCGTTTGTCTCTATCCATACAGCTACCAAACACTTCACAATCACATTAAAGTAATTAGTGACAGAATACGAAAATGAAACGTTCTGTGATATTAGTTAACTGTCAAGGAGACCTGTTTACCGAGGAAGTTTGTTGGGATCTTTCACAATAAGGCCTTTCAATTCTCCTGGCACTTTCTGTAAGAGGATTCCTTTGTTTATTTTAATCTCGTTTTTGTGCTTCCGCCCACCTATGGTGGAGTAGGCATTAAGTGATTGATTTGTCCGTCCGTACGTGCGTGCGTGTATGGGTCCTTGCGTCCGTATCACTTGTGGTCGCGATATCTCCTGAACCCATCAATGGATTTCTACCAAACTTTTGTCAGTGATGCAGAATGAGGAGATGAACTGATTACGTCAGCTAGATCAAGGGATCAAAGGTCAAGGTCATACGGGGTCGACTTAGTTTATTCTTGTGCATTCGATATCATCTGAACCCCTCCACGGATTTCGACAAACTTTTGTCAGTGACACAGCATGAAGGGACGATGAACTGATTAGGTCAGCAAGGTCAAGGGGTCAAAGGTCAAGGTCAAATGACTGTGGGCGCGATATCTCCTTAACTCCTTGATGGATTTCGACCAGACTTGTCACTGATACCTTATGAAGGGACGATGAACTAATTAGGTCAGCAAGGCCAAAGGGTCAAAGGTCAAGGCCATACGGAGTCGACTTTGTTTATCATTAGCCTCATTTCAGTCTACAACAAACCTTGTCATGGGGGTATGAGGAGTCCGTGGGCAAGCCTTGGCAGAAACATAGCGACAACTCGGGGTCGAGTTCTAGGGGAGATATTTCACGGTGGATCAGAGCAATTCCTTCACCTCGAGGAGTCTCTACCATGCTAAGCAGCATCGTCTAGCTTTAACCGGGATAAACTAATTGTATGCTCTCAAAAAAAAAGTGAGGGAAAGTGTTCTAACCACTTCACTGCGAGAAGTTTCTCCATCGTTAAGTGAAGCTGTTCTGTGGTAGAAGAATGTAATAATCAGTAACAGCAAAACTGCGCAGCTACACTCCACAGCAAGAGACCTCTGGAGGCCGTGGAAAGGCCCTCAGGAATCCCACATTGCCTAAACCCTGATCTACGTGGAGGAGCACCACTGGGCAAAATTTCGTTTCGCTGTTAACTAAACGTTCCAAACAAATTTGATATTGGTGAATTACCTCAACAGAAGCTCACCAATCGAAATAGAACGCGTCGGAGCACCGAAGTCGAAAAGTGCCTGAGAATTATTTACACTTTTGTTCGATCTCTAACGGCTGGGTTGAAGCAGGTGTGCTAACTTTAGCAAACATTGGCCGCTCATTGTAATCCAGTGGGTACACAAAACAGTCTGAAACCGTCCGCCAAGTGACACCCCGCCGATGAAATTTCGTTTGCTTCTATTTGCAAACCCAACGGCCGTGAACACCGAGTTTCTCGGATTTGAACGGTCAGTTTCAGAATTTTTTGACACACACACACACACACACACACACACACACACACACACACACACACACACACACACACACACACACACACACACACACACACACACACACACACACACACACACACACACACACACACACACACACACACACACACACACACACACACACACACACACACACACACACACACACACACACACACACACACACACACACACACACACACACACACACACACACACACACACACACACACACACACACACACACACACACACACACACACACACACACACACACACACACACACACACACACACACACACACACACACACACACACACACACACACACACACACACACACACACACACACACACACACACACACACACACACACACACACACACACACGCCGGCAGGCGTCGATGGCCAGCCCTAAACGGACCAAGCTTTTTCAGTGACAGGAAATGAGTTTCTGTAGGAAAAATCATTTCATAGCCACTCTCAACCCTCCTTGTAGGTAGCGCTAGAAGTTAGTTTTGGGATCAGAACTCATTCCTGTAAGAAGGTACTCCTGAATAATTTTCCATCCAAGATTCATGGCCCTAGGTCAGTAACCTTCTGAGCCTTAGCATTTCGTGCTAGCATTGTTGCGATTTTAGCGATTTTCATATCTTTTGCACTTGATGATCTTTGAACCCTAACCTGGCGGATATAGGTCATGGATGTACGGAGCACACATGTAGTACTTATCAACATCTGTAAGCATGCAAAGTTTCATTCGATTCCATCGACCTACCATGTAACGAGAGGACTTGAAATTCATGGAATGGCCCACCCGAGGTACAAATTATTGGTGGCTCTGCCAGCGACCGGAACCGAGTTTCGACACTAAAAACCATTTCTATATGGAGGTACTCGAGTGCAACATTCCACCAAAGAATCATGGCCCTGGCTTAATAATCTTCGGAGCCTTAGCATTTCTCGCAGGTAAGGTCGTAATTTGACCGCTTTTCATGTTCCCTGCACTTGATAACCTTTGACCCCTGACCTGGCGTATGTAGGTCATGCATATACGAAGCACACTTGTAGTACTCATTATCATCTATATGCTTGCAAAGTTTCACTCGATTCCATCCATCCACTGTAGAGCTAGTGAACTTGAAATTCGTGGAATGGCCCACCAGAGGTGCAACTTCTAGGTGGCGCTTCCAGCGACTGGAAGCCAGTTTCGACACTAAATGTCATTTTTGTATGGAGGTACTCCAGTGCAACATTCTACCCAAGAATCATGTAGCGGATTCTGAAAGGTGTCTGGGTTACGAGAAAATCTGTGAGAACTTTTGCGATATGCATACGAGGTTTTGACAAGTGGTATTCTGGAGAGTGTTGTACGACAATCTTAAGACCAACACCACGTTACGCCAGCGCAATTTTTGGCCAATCAAGGAGCGGAAGGTTTCTCTATTTAAACCTGAGTAACCAATCACAGTACACCGGAGTATGACGTCGTAGTGGTAGCAGACGATGTTTCCACACTGCCAGTCATAATTTCCAAGACAGTATTGAAGCAGTGGAAGACCACCAAAATATTATGTGAACTTCTCAGAGGAAGAAATAAGTACGCTGATTCATAATTTTTTCGACATTGTCATGTAGGCTATCACCATATTTTAGATGAGTTTCTTCTTTACACTGGCTTGTTTAATCTAATTTTTGTGAACATTATATCATTAGGCTGTAATTTGTTTCCAGTAAAGGCAATATTGGCCGACAATGCAAGGTTTACCACTTATGTCGAAATAGTACTTGCTCCGTTATAGTATTCTGGCATCTTCGATGACGGTCTGCTGCCACTTGTACTTATTATTTTTTGAAAAATCACAACAGTTGTATGCACTTAAGGATTAATTGATGCATGATTTAATTCTGAGGATTTGGAGGATGTTGAGCTACAACATTTGTAAAAATAGGAGAGTTATAAGGCTTACGATGTACTTAGGGCTGCCCCTCACATGGCGCAACTCTAAGAGGAGAATTGACAACGCCGCATAGGGTTTGCGCTCGTTTTCTAGGGCTCCAGAATATGCACTTAAGTGAAAAGTTGCTCTTACGTCCAAAGATGGTGGATTTGCAAGGATTTTTGAGCTTTCAGAATCTGACCCCATGTCCCAGGCTTCATAATCTTCGGACCCTTAGCATTTCACACGAGCATATCCATGATTTTAGCTATTTTCACCATTTTCCATTTGATGACCTTTGACTCTTGACCTAACCAATGTAGCTCATAGGTGTACGATAGAAGGTTGTAGTACTAGTCAGTGTCTATAAGCATGCAAAGTTTCATTCAGTTCCATCCGATCAAGGTTGCCACACGAAAACTAGAGGAGAGAGAGGAAAATGGATGGCACACTTCCGATAGGGAATGACTTCTAGATTTCTCCTCAAGAAGTCAGAGCATATTAGTAAGGTTTCTACAGCCAAAAACGTGAAAAGTACAAAAAAGGCAGTTTTTCGGCCTTTGCTAGGCAACAAGTTGATGCCTAGCAAACAAATACTTGCAGACACACCTAGGTCATAGGATGGTCATTGTGTCCAAGTTTGGTCAGAATTGGTTAAGTTTGAAGGATAGGAGTGCCTGCCACAATTAAACATGAAAGACAAAAAAAAAAAAAGAAACCAAGCAAGAAAATGCAACTATCATTAAGGGCAGCATGAGCTGGCCAATATATATATATTCTTAATTGCGTAGTATAATATTTTCTCTGATAAATAAAATTGTTTGGTTATTGATGGACTAAAATCGAAGTTTCAAGTTCTTGATCTGTGTCAGTCGACGTACGTTGATCACCTTTCCATTACGGTAAAAATTTCGGGGATGAATATTTTTGGCTGATGTTAACCAGAATAGAATATATACTTGAGCCTATCGCGGTTAAATACAGCCAAAGCCGATTATTCCCAGTAGATAAGATGTAACCTACTAAAATCTTCATAAGTTAGATTTCTTTGAAAGTAAAGATGTCTCATTCAATGGCTAGTTAACCAAAGAAAATTATCATGGATCAGATTTTTGGGGGGTCCATGCGCTAGATAAAGAAAAATAATGAACGAGATGTGGCAGTGTGAGTATCGGAAATGTTTTATTTTCGTATCATTGTTTTATAAACAAGTGAATGCAAATTATTTTTCACAGATCAGAGAACAAGCACATCAAAACTATGCAGCGCCACTCCACAGCAACAGACTCTGTGAAGCCTAGATGCTTACAACAAACTGAGATACTATAATCTTAAAGTGTTCTTTGAAAAACAACATAGTTAACCTTATATGTTTTCTGCAACGGTTGCAAGGCAATAGTTTCTACCATCACCAGTTCCTTCTACTCCTCCTCGCCCACCACTGCCAACAAGCAGTGGAGTGGCAAAAAGTGAGTCAGAGAAAGGGCCAGGGTGATGGTGATCTTAATCATGATCATTATCATGATGATGCTACCGTAACGGGAGGGAATACAAACAAATTATTCTGGGAAAATAAGATAGAATTACTTGCAAAATATTGAAGATGAGACTGAGTGGAGTGGATGCAGGCAAATTAATCATCATAATTGTGATAGACTTCTTTACTGAGCATATTGAGGCTGACTGGGAGTTGAAGAAGTGACAAAGAATTATTTTCCTTTAATTATAATTATGATAACCTAGGCAGATTACTGAATTCTTAATTAGAGCTCTTCACTGAGTTCGTGCAAGGCCGTGCCGTGCAGTGCTATGATGTTCCTTTGTGGATGACAGCGCCTCGCCACAGTGAACTGCGAGGAAAAGTTTAGATGTATGGTTCCTGGGTGGATGCCGCATTTGTGTCTCCATCCAGTTAACAGGGACACCATGGTAGCTCCACTTCTCCCAGTGATCTGATTACATGGATACCACCCAGCTTTGTAAATGGTTCCGTGGGTTACAGGAAACCATTCGACTTGTCACTCAGTGTAGAGTCACCTGAAATTAAAAGAGTAATAAAATGTGACAGAAATGAAAAGGAGAAGTATGAAGAGAGGAGAGCAGACAAAAATAGAATGACGGAGGTGAAGGAAGAAGTAGACAGCTCTACATCAAGAGAGTGGATAATGGTCACCACCTACCCATGTTAACGAAGTGAATTGGTTAATCCCTTCAGTTAGTAGGTTCTTATTGCGATGAGTGAAACTTGCCAGAGGGAGCCAGAATGAAGTAAAAAAAAAAAATGCTATCATACTGAAGACGCTGAAAAACCGTCTGGCCACAGTAGCGATAAATTAGATGATATCGTCGTGCTGAAGGGACTAAGTTGCGGCTGTGCGAGTGGAGAAGGTGCCAAGAAATAGAGATCTTTTTTCCTCTTACACCACATAACGAAGCACAGAATTCTTCATAAATAAGAAAGTTACTTAACTCTTTTCCCAGAGGACGTCATAATCATGTCATTCTTGCTGCTTCTAGACGGTTTTATTCAGTTTAAGCTAAGTCCCAAAGAACTGAGAAGCCTGATAAGGGGCTAATGTAACCCCTCCAGCTTGCATAGCAGCTCATAGACTGAGAATAATTACCTGAATATAGGAAGACTGTGATCTAAGATGTCATTGGATTCACGGAGTCATGAGTAAATATTTTACCTGTCTGAATCCTGTAACGTAAATTTATTGGTATATTCATGTTACCCCCTGACAAAGTTATTCAGCTCTGAGGAGAATTCGTGTAGTGAAGGAGTTAATGAGGGTTATCTCCAGCTCCTCGTGTTCGAACAGTCTCTCCAAAGCTAAATAGGATCGATTGATTGTGACAAGAACAAGGACAAAAAATGCTTGACAGATGCTTGACATGGAGGCTGGAATATGGGGCATCGCTAAAGTCAGCAGGAATACAGCACAGTGTCTGAAAATCCCTTAGGGCGTGACTGACTGAATGGGTCGCCCTCATAACTGTATCCAAAAAGCTTATCAGTAGTCGTTGTTGTGAAGGGGTAAAGGTGTGGGTGAATGGGACGCCTGGTGAGATCTTTTACATTCTTAGGCAAATGACCAAGAAAAATAGTCGTAAGTAAGTGTATTGATTAGTCTTACATTTGTTAATTAGTCGTAAGTAAGAATATTTATAATTAAGTAAAAGAAAATGGTCGCAATTTAGCTTATATATCAGTCTTACATAACGAAAGGCTATTTCTCTTAGCCAGTTGTTTTTGTCATTCATATGCCAGATAATCAAGGAGATTGATCATGACTAAGTACATTTATCAGTTTCACATTAGTTAACCGTAGGAAACGACTTGTAACCCCCCCTTTCTTTAATATTACTCCAGATTACAAAGGGAAATAATTTGTAACTACTATACATATCTGAAAGAGCGTAACGCCGTCACAGTTATTTTCTTAATGTAAATCTTGCCACCACCTGGCTATTTTATGTAGCTTACGAATTGTTCGAATCAGAGTGTTTAATATACAGCGTTTATTTACCTCATTTTCAGCCAGTCATATCCGTTAGCCTGAAAAATTTCTTCAGTAGGCAGTAAGAATGTAACAAGAGCAATCCGAGACTGCAAAACTCAGCCAAGGCGGGTAGTACTTTGTAATTTTTGTGCATGCAATGTAGGCATTATTTATTGAGTTAGAAGCAAAAATGTTGAAGCTGCCACTATCCTGCAATGGTAAAGAGTCAATTAAAAAATTCCTGGATCCGGATGATGACCCGGATCACCACCAAACTCTTTTGGATTGTTCCTTGTGCCATACCCTACCTGTTCAAAAAATTTCAGCAAAATCCATTCATAACTTTTTGAGTAATCCCGCTAACAGACAAATAATTCAACACAGGTAAAAATATAACTTCCTTGGCGAAGGTAATAAAAATGACGTCCACGAGTTGAAGAGGCTAAGAGAAAATACTTAAACTGTGGTTGTGTGTGATGGTACAGGGACTAATAGAATGAATGATTGTTTATTCCCAGTTTAGGTAGCAAAAGAAGTAAGCTTTTGTAGTTCTGTCACTTCAAAATTTTACACAATTCTTTACATACTATGCTAGATAATTTAGCAAAATATTTCTCCTGGGTAGAAGAGAATTATTTAAGAGAATATATTTTATGGCTGTGTGGAAGTGAAGGAGGTGCCAGGAGTGCCCCGTGTGAATATAACACCTTAACCCCTTCAACACTACGACGTCTTTTGTTTTATTCTTGAGTCATCATATAATATAGTTTAACTCAGATTTGTCTCGTGGTGGAGGAGTTAATTAAGGCTGGTCCAAACCCCACCCGAGTCTCACTTAAGTTGAATTAAATCACCTGATGATAGCAATAATAAGCTAAACCAAAAAGACATTGACCTGAAGCGTATAATTTTCTCTTGTATGGTACTTTTATCTTTCCAGTATCGACATAGATCACATAATTAACATAAAAGAGGATATTAGTTTGCGTCTGTGAGAGTGGGTGGAGGTGGTGCCAAGAGAGCTCAGTGTGCTAACCATTGGCCACATTCTCGCTGGCATGGGGACTTCGTGGCGCTTCTGCCGTTGTGGGTTATTTAGCAGTAGTTATCTTGACGCACTCAGGCTCCTATCACTTCCTCAGCTGAATACAATTTGGCGTTTGCTGGAGTAAAATACTTGAGTTATCTCGATTGTAATAGGGTTATTATTCTTTTGGCTGTTATTCGTAACTTTCTAATATATTAGTCTGCTGCAGTAACGAACGAGAGGATAATATTCCCTTGTATAAGGACGGCACCTCGTGACGATTTTATCTGAATCAGGTGAGACTTTTCGAACCGGAAGAGTTATATATAGGTTTTACTGACCTCTTCATTGCAAGAGGATTGTATGTTAATTAAGAGTGACTGAAGGTAACGGGAAAAAACTACACGAATACATGTTTCAAGGGTTGAACATTCATTTATATATATAAGTCAACTCGCATCATTCCGTTACCGACATTCGAGATGTAGTTAGCCCTTTGGGTCAAGTGACATTCTTGTTCGAAACCACTCGTAAGCCCACCAACATGTTAAAAACAAAGAAGAAGAAGAAAAAAAAAAAGAAACTTGCCCCAGTTCTGTATGAGATTTCTGGACCACAGGACCTACGGTGGGCAGGGAACAGGTACCGGTAAGTGTTGGCATGAGTGTTAGAGAGGCAGCGTTCAAGAATTCCCCCACGTAGTGCACAGAAAAAGCGGTCTTATAAGCGGTCTTATAATGCCGCAGCAAAGCACACGAGAATACAATGAAGATTCTTGCCACCCATCTCTTCTCTCCATATGTCACCTTGTCACTGGCTGCTGCTCTGGTAACATCTCACTGCCGACACTGCTCTTCGTCGTAACTTGTTATTGTGTGTATGTGTGTGTGTGGTTAGAGAGAGAGAGAGAGAGAGAGGATGGGGATGGGGATGGGGATGAGGGAGAGGGAGAGGGAGATGAAGAGGGAAAGGACGAGGATGAGGGAGAGGGAGTGGGAGAGGATGTTGATGATGATGACGAGAAGGAAGAGGAGGAGGAGGAGAAGGAGGGAAAGGAGGGAGAGTATGGGGGAGAGGAGATGATGATGAGGAGGGGGAGGGAGAAGGAAAGGATGAGGATGAGGAGGAGGGACAGGATGAGGATAAGGGAGAGGAGGAGAGAGAGGGAGAGGAGGAGAGATAAGAGGAGGGAGACAGGGGCATGGGAATGAACAGGGAGAGAGTTGTTGAACTTACTTGGACCTCCTTGAGTTAGTAAGTAGTGGTGCAGTAGATTGTGGTGCTGCAGATGGTTATGTCCTTGTTAGATTATTTGGTGGTGTTCCGGGTGGAAATGTACGTGTCGGATTACGTGGTGGTGTTGCAGGTGGTAATGCACGTGTCAGAATACGTGGTGGTGTTGCAGGTGGTAATGCACGTGTCAGAATACGTGGTGGTGTTGCAGGTGGTAATGCACGTGTCAGATTACGTGGTGGTGTTGTAGGTGGTAATGTACGTTTCAGATTACGTGGTGGTGTTGCAGGTGGTAATGTACGTGTCAGATTACGTGGTGGTGTTGTAGGTGGTAATGTATAGTATGCGTCGGATTATGGGATGGTGTTGTAGGTTGTAATGTGTGTGGCATAATATGTGGTGGTGTTGTGGGTGGTGGTGGTGTACGTGGTAACATGTTATGTGTGGTGAATCGATGGTAATGTAGGTGATAATATAATAGGTAGCTCAATACATACTGGTGTTGCACGTGGCGTATTGGGTAGTGCCGTGGTAGGTACTGACATTGCAGATTTTGGTACTGTAGATGATAATGTAGCTGGTGATAAGGCTTATCTGTACATAACAACTGAAGAAAACATTGTTAATGCAGGATTTGAAATTGTAAACCACTTCATAGTTATATTCTTGTATTTTCTGCTGACTAGTGTGATACATGACTACTTGTGGGGCTGTCAGTTTCGTTTCCCCCCTTTGCTTTTTCGTTGATGGTGACACCTTGTTCTCTCAGGAGTATAATTGTGGACATAGGGATAACATTCCTGGTTGCTGGTCGTGCTCTAGGGAAGTACTGGACCTTAGCAAAAAATTTTTGTCTGTCTTAGTGACCTTCGTACAACGCATCTATCTATCTATCTCTATCTATTGCCAGACGCCTCAATCCCGTTTGGGGTGGCCACAAACAAATCGCCTCCAAGTCGTCCTATCCCCCGCCATTTCACTGCCCTGCTCCCAACTCACACCCCCCTCTCTCATATACCTCTCCACCCCATCCCTCCATCTCATCCTCGGCCTCCCCCTCCCTCTTCCCCCCTCCACCTCACTCACATACACTCTCTTCGTCAGTCTTTCACCCTCCATCCTCTCCACATGGCCAAACCACCTCAGTGTGTTCCTCATAACGCTTCCTATCACATCCACATCCACACCACAACGCTCCTTTATATCCTCATTCGTCAGCCTGTCTCTCCACGTGACTCCACAGGCTCCTCTTAAATAACTTATTTCCACTGCTGTCACTCTTGACTTGTGTCCTTCCAACAATGTCCAAGCTTCACTTCCGTACGTTAGAGTTGGTATCACAATACTGTCATGTAGTAACTTTTTCACTTCCATGCTCACTTCCCTGTTTCTTATCACTGCTTTCAAGGAACCAGCAACCTTTCTTCCCTGCTGTACCCTTTCAAGCACTTCACCCTCCAAACCTCCATCCTTACTCATCACACTACCCAAATACTTAAACGTACTCACATTTTCCAATTCCTCACCATCTAACCTCGCTGTACATTCACTAACTTCACCTCTCTCAAAGACCATCACTTTACTCTTCCCTACATTCACCTTTAGGTTCCGTTTCTTACACACTCTCTCAAACTCATCCACCAAGCCTTGCAGCTCCCCTTCGTCTTCACTCAACAACACAGTATCATCTGCAAACAACAGTACAGGGAGTTTCCAAACACTATCCTCTCTCACCACGGCCACTCCAACATCCACTACCCTACCTTGTACCTCTTTTATTACTCCATCCATGTACAGATTGAACAACCATGGAGACATGACACATCCCTGTTTCAAACCAACTTTCAAAGAGAAAAATTCACTTAGTTCACCATCCACACGCACTGCAGCCTTCGCACCATCGTACATACTCTTCCCAGCATTCAACAACTTCCCATCTACCCCGTATATTCTTAACACTTTCCACAATCCTTGTCTATCCACCCTGTCATATGCTTTCTCCAAATCCATGAAAGCCGCATACAACTTCTTTCCCTTCTCTAGAAACTTCCACTAAAGATCTAAGAATGAATATCTGATCTACACAACCTCTTCCCTTCCTAAAGCCTCCCTGTTCTTCTCCAACTAATTTCTCTGTTCTTTCTCTAACTCTGTCTATAAGTATCCTACCATACACTTTTCCTATTATACTAAGAAGACAAATGCCCCTATGATTACCACACACTTCTTTTTCCCCTTTTCCTTTGTACAAGGGAATAATTATACCTGACTTCCAATCCTCCGGGACTCTACCTTCCTCGCAGGCCAATCTGCACATCTTCCACATCCATTCTACTACTATCTCTCCCCCATGTTTCAGCATTTCACCATACACTTCATCAATTCCTGGGGCTTTCCCCGATTTAACTTTCTTCATTGCTTCCACAACTTCTATCCTACTGATTTCTTCCTGTCTTCTCACCTCCCTCCTTCTCCCAGCCATTCCCCAGCCACTTATACTCGCATTACTTCCATCCTCTACGTTCAACAATTCCTTAAAGTGTTCTCTCCATCTGCTCACTTTTTCTCCCTTCTCCACTGGTAATCTAGCATTTTTATCTTTCACTCCCCTGCTAACTTCACTTCCACCTTGTCTTACTCTTTTCACTTCTCTCCAGAACATTATCTTTTTTTTTTTTTTCCCACGAGCAGGAGAGCAATAAGCCTCCCATTCCTCCCTTCGACAAGTCATTAAAACCCAGGGCGGGCAAGTGGTCGTTGGCGCATTTGATGTACGTGTCGGAGAGAGCTTTTTTCTTGGGAGTCAGCGACAGTGTGACCCGCTCAGCCCCGAACCGCTCCCGCCCCCGTCTGCCCTCGCCCATACCAGCCTTTATGACCCATACACGTCTCCCACCACGCCGAGCCTCGCCTTAACCCTCTCACAGCCTAGAACTCATCTCAGCTGAGTAAAATGCATCTGGTGTAGTCAAAAAAAAAAAAAAAAAAAAAAAAATGCTTCCAAAACAGCAGTACTGCCAAAATATTCCTTTTGTTGAGTTAAATCGTGGATTAAATGATATGTTGTATGCATCTTTTTTTTTTTTTAACTAAGCTAGGAAGTTCAGGTAAACGAGCTTTAATTATGGGTATATTTTACGCTCTTTGAAAAGAACAGTCCTAACTGGCCTTCACTGTGTTGCTCATTTTTTCTACAATAAAAATGAAGACGGACTTCGTTAATAACTACTGTCCCCCAAACCATGAAAATGATCATTGCTGACATACTCTTGACGGTCTGGTGTCTACCTTGGTGAGATGATGTCAACATTGTGTAAGGTGTTGGCTGACAGTGACCGCCGGCTTGACGTGAGGTGTGGCTGATAAGTGGAGCGGCTCACTTGATGCTGAACCAGGAGAGTGAGATGTACAGTCAGGGACAAAAGTTCGCCTACTGGTCTACTGCGTCACCCCACACTTAGGACGTGTCTGATTCTTACCTTCCCAATGCATTTTATCAAAGAAAATTATCCTTGGGCAGAGAAACATATCGAGTCTCTCAGAGCTTGGGAACATTAGCCAGCAAAGAATACTAAAAAGTATAAGAAGTGAAATATTAGGGAAACTTTTGCCCCTGCCTGTACTCCAACGTCCCCATTTGTGCAGGGTGTTGGTTCCGAGGCACCCTACACCTCTCTCGTAGCAACTTACTTTGCTTATTGTTTCTCAAAAATCTCTTGGTTGGTGTTCTTATTGTAATATCGATATAATTTTCATTAAAAAAAAAAAAAAAAAAACAATCTGCAGTTCATTCAGTTTCACGTAGCCCGAGTTTCCAGCCTTTTACAGCTTATTTCACGTAGCTCAGTGGCAGAAAAAACTATGCTGTGGCCCTTCATACTTTCCGTAACGTTTTTTCGTGAGTGATATCATATGCTATGTTATTATATTGTTATAACTCAGCATTTAATATCAAGGGATCACAATTTTAGACCAAAGTGAACGGAGTATAGTACAAGAGAATATTGTCGCGCCAAGTGCAGAAATAAGGTGATGAAGGATATATGAAAGGAAGTCTTCAGTAGTTTGTTAACGGAAACATACTTTATATATATATATATATATATATATATATATATATATATATATATATATATATATATAAATGAGTTGACTACAACAGAGTACTAGCCCTCTTATGATAGGGACAGCTCAAGTACGCTATTCCAACTAACGTTTAACAACTCGATTCACCTGGAAATCACACACACACACACACACACACACACACACAGATATGCCTATGTTCATCCACCATCTCGCCCATACACGGACGTTCCTACGCGTCATCCTTCCTCATTACAATCGTCAGTACCCTCTTTACATGTCATTAACACAGCACCACTGACTCACCGACAACGATTTCCGCTAAAACTTTCACCACCTTTTGTTTATGTCGTGTGACGTGGGAATTATGGCTCTTGCTTATCTTAATGACGTTGCAGAAATGGCACCTCACAACCTCCGCCCAGCATTTCTCCCGCCTGTTTCAGCTCCTAATACGTGCGTCCTCGGGAAACGGTTGAGGAGTGAAAAGGAATAATGTCTGTAGCACCGGTAACACCCAATTCCGTATTCCCTCGAGGCAAACCTATCGTCTTGGAGGTGATTTAACCTCTTCAGCCGAGGACGTCATTAGTATAATATTCCTGCTGCCACAAGGTGCTTTGATCCAGATTAGGAGTCTTCCTGAGCTGGAGGGGATGGATACGACCTACATCAACCCTTTCAAAATAAGAGATCTCTCCTAAAGCTAAGTAATATTATGTAGGTCAAGAAACTGAAAATGAAACAGACGACATCGTAGTGAATGGGTAAATGACCAGTCTACGCCTGCGATGGTATACAGCACAAAGCCTCCAGTAGCCTCTTGGAAGCTCTAACCTGCGACACTACTATACCACCAGGCATCAGTAGTAATGTAAATTCGTGGGATAAGGATCTAACGAAGTGATCTCTGGATTAGGGGACATGATTCAGGAAACTGAGCAGTTTGGAGAGCGGCCGTAAGGTGAACAAGGCTGCCTCATGCAAGACTAGCACTGCTGTGTAAAAGCCAATACTTGTATGTATGTATGTATGTATGTATGTAAATGTATGTATGTATTTACGTGCTTACGCACGTAATATATATATATATATATATATATATATATATATATATATATATATATATATATATATATATATATATATATATATACAGTATATATACATATATATATATATTGCCAGACGCCTCAATCCCGTTTGGGGTGGCCACAAACAAATCGCCTCCAAGTCGCCCTGTCCCCCGCCATTTCACTCCCCTGCTCCCAACTCACACCCCCCTCTCTCATATACCTCTCCACCCCATCTCTCCATCTCATCCTCGGCCTCCCCCTCCCTCTTTCCCCCTCCACCTCACTCACATACACTCTCTTCGTTAGTCTTTCACCCTTCATCCTTTCCACATGGCCAAACCAGTCTGCCTGCAACATTAGGTTACGCTGGGTTTGGTTAGGCTAGGTTAGGTTAATTTAGATGAAAGCCTAACATAACTTAGTTCACCTAAATTAACCCAATATAACCTAACCTCACCTAACGAAACCTAGCCTCACCTAACCTAAACATAACCTAGATTATCCCAGTCATTCGCGAAATGCCTAGTCAATTCGTGAAATCAGTCTAAATTGGGATGGGTTAACTTAAGTCAGGTTAATTTATGCTGAGCTTAAGTTAGGCTGGGATAATCTAGGTTATGTTTAGGTTAGGTGAGGCTAGGTTTCGTTAGGTGAGGTTAGGTTAGATTAGGTTAATTTAGGTGAACTAAGTTATGTTAGGCTTTCATCTGAATTAACCTAACCTAGTCTAACCAAACCCAGCGTAACCTAATCTGTCCTAACGTAAACGTAACCTAGATTATCCCAGCGTGAGCTAACCGGAGCCTAAATTAACCCATCCCAATATAGACTCATTTCACGAATTGACTGATTTCACAGTCTGCCTGTACCATATATATATATATATATATATATATATATATATATATATATATATATATATATATATATATATATATATATATATATATATATATATATATATATATATATATATATATATATATATATATATATATATATATATATATGTGTGTGTGTGTGTGTGTGTGTGTGTGTGTGTGTGTTCCAGATATCCGGGAGTTATGTGGTCCAGATGCATCAACGGTATTTAAAGAAAATAATTTCCGTAACTGACATTCCGTACCCTCATTCATCTCCCCGTCTCACTGGGTATGGATTTCAATGGGAATGACCTGCTTCCGTTAACCATTCCAACCGCCGGCGTGCTGTTAACTGTAAATAACATACAAAACTGCAGTAACACCAGCACAGTTTTATGAAGGGTAACACGTTAAGCCTGTCCCATATTACTCGGAGCTAGGCTACTGTAGTGCAAATTATTTACAACGTAGAATATCAGCTTATGTCCTTGGCAACATTTATATGACCGAAAATCCTCTGGCCATCTCTTGTATTCGTTCTATAGCGCGTCAACACACAGCCCTGTACGACCCGAGACATACCAACAGGCCACCGAAGGAAGGGAACTACTTACATTTCTGGTGACGCAAGTGAACTATGAGAATGGACTAAATCACAGTACACATAAGTAGGTAGAGGCCTCCAATATTTATTCATTCAATTTAGTGCTACCTTCAGGTGACTCTACACTGAGTCACAAGCCAAATTATTTCCTGTAGCCCAGGAAACCATTTACAACGCTGGGTGGTAACCATATAACCCAATGACGCATGGTGTTGTAGTTGGTTAATACTGTACAACCTGATGAACGCCGTAAAGGTTTACATCCTAAGGAAGGTTGGGCTCCATTGCTCACATAATGTCACTCATGGGCTAGCGAGGAGAGGCACCCTCACCTAAACTACTGGAACTAACTATCCAAACCACGGGACCTTACACGCTTTTTAGGGACTGGACGGTACAGTTGTGAGCTCCATCCAGTTGGATACCGATGATACAGTTTAAACCTTTATGTGATGGACTTTCCTTCGATTAAATACAGTAATTACTCGGGGAAGGGCATTGAGTTTACTTGTTTATAATATCAAGTTGTTTGGGATTTCAGTTCTTTACAGCTTAATATACTACAATCAAATGAAACAAGTTGGTGTTTATTGGCAACAGTGTTTTTCTAAAAGGAAAATTTATTAATCAAATTACTAAATCATAATGAGAAAAACAGTGAAGTAAAGGAAAATAGTTCCTAAAGCTTGCTTTTGGTATAGCATCTCCTTAAAGTTAAGTACAAGACTCGTTTTCTCTCGTACATGTATAACGGGCTAGAGGGCGCGTTCGGATCGAACTACACCACCAGACTTCCTCACGTTTTCAAAGCCGAATATAACACCTCCTTTTACTGGAGTGGTTCTTAAAGCGTCAATTGTTTCTGCTTTCATCTTTTGGGGTATCAGCGTCCATCTTTTCACAGATTTGAGGCTGTTAAATCTTTTAAAAGTTAACAAAAAATCAGATAAAGCGTCTTCAGATACAGGGCCAGGTACGAGCATGGCAGGTTTCAGGCCAATAGGTTCAGGAATACTTTAAAATCTTGAGGGCGTGGCAAAGACCATTAATAAGTACGACGAGAACATCAATACCTCACTCCCTCCCCCCCCTCAAAAAAAGAAAAATGTAAGCGCATCCCCAGCACCCTGTTTTTCCTAACCTAAAGACATGTTGTGGCATTAAGAAAAAACCTTGAAGGAAAGCATGCGGTGCTCTCGTAAACCTTGCATCACAGGCCAAATGATCCCGGTTTAATGTGTTGTGCCTGTGCCGTGGTGGTGGATGAGGTGGACGCGAAAGCGAGGGTCGTATTCATAAAGGATCTTAGCCAATAAAAAAAGTAAAAGATCATTATTGTAGTTCAGTGTTATCACCAGTAGTTTTGCTTTGTTGTATTTTTCAAGTTATAATTTACTCTGAATGTGGGGTGAATGGTTGTTGTGTGAGTTAAGATTAAAGTATAATTATTCGATCGCACCCCTTCACTCCGATGACGTGATTTTCAGTTATTCTTGCTACCTCCACATTATATTATAGATTAGGAAAGACTTTCCCAGTGATGGTGATAATGTGGGCTATATCTATGCCTGTATTTAGAAAAGTCTCTCCTTTGCTGAGTAAAATACGGAGATTGAAATAGAAAATATCATCGGATCAAAAGAAAGAAACGCAGTTCAGGCTCTTAAAGAAAAAAAAAAAAAAAAAAAAAGGGGGTTCATGAATACTGCTCCTAATCCGAGTAGGGAGTGAGACGAGCGTGAAGAGCACGTTGTTCCTGGAGATATGGCTGGAGTGACGCAGAGGCTGGGGCATATAAGGCAAGAGGGAGGGACTCGGGAACACCTCTTGTAATTGTCTTTATATCTTTAGTGCGTGTTGGGCCAGAGGAGCACTGGTTAGATGCCCTAAGATAAAAATAAGTTAAGTTGTAGACGTAACCTTTACTATAATCGACCGAGTATACATGACATGAAAAATTAGTGCATGCTCTGAGGAGAACTTAAGATTAGCAAATTTTTACATTTATTTCAGGGTTACTGAGCCCTAGTATCGTATTTTCGTGAGCTAAGGAGGCTCTCCAGCACATCTTCCTATACCAATTTATTTCTGCATATGGCATTTAAGCATACTCGTATAGTCTGTTTGTGCATCTTGCCCGAAATAAAATATGATAATTTAGAGTAAAAAAGAAATGTACTGTAACAAGGAAAGTACTGTACATAACTAAGGAAGCGGCGCTTGGGAATTTTTATAGGGCTAGTGAATACAGTCCTCAGTGTCTGACCATTACTGAAATACTTGACCATCCCAGGCAAAGGACGTCATCTTTGTTTCATTCTTGCTATCTCCTCATGATATTATTCAGACTAGATAGACTTTTCAAGTCAGCTGGGTTAGATGTAGCCTTCGTTAACCCCTGCACTGTGAAAGGCCTTTCCCAAGAAGATTCAAATCGTCAGGAGATAGCATGAATAAATTTTAAAAACACTAACCGGATTCAGGGGGTTAATCAGTGATTATAAATTTTAGAAAGGATGTTAGGAACAAAGGATTAAGCCTGATATCGCGAAGGGAGAGATACACCTCTATCTTATATATATATATATATATATATATATATATATATATATATATATATATATATATATATATATATATCATTACTGAAATGCACGATGGAAAATACAAGAAGTTTGAAATATATACCGCGTTGCTGTTTGTAAAGTTGAATGAAATCTAATCTTTTTCATTACTCAGTGGGATTTGGAAACTGACAGTCATATATCAGGTGATATAAAACTGTCAATAAATGTGAATTAATGAAGCAGTGGTGGATGGGGAGCTTGGGAAACGGAATTACAGATGGAAGACCAGGTGGAGGGACACGGCTGCCTCAGAGTTAGATATAGTATTGAGACTACATTTTTAACATTAACGGTTTTAGGACAGTGATGTCTCTTATAGTCTATACCTTTTCACCATCAGGTTTATTTTTAAAAAGTCGTACCATATGGTATCGTGGTGAAATGATTAGGACTACATCATGAATCACAGGTCTTCCTTATTAGTTTGTTCCAACTACCTTTGGGGGATTTCATTCAGATAAGGAAAGACAGATCACTGTGATGTGAGGTCGAGGGCTTAAAAGTCTTGAATAATGTGTGAACTGATGAATGTACTTTATTGCATGGTCTGTTTCACTGGACACTCTTGATAGTTCTAGGCTGATGTTTTCCTTTTCCTATACATGAATTCTTCCTAACTTCAGCTATTATTTAGAAATATAATTCAGAACTTTACTGTACCTCATTAAACTCTAAGTGCGATAACGATTTTTTGACACTATTCTTCCTACTGCCAATCAGTTTCATTGGCAAATTTGCTGGGACTGTATGAGTAAACACAGAGGAAAGAGAGCTAGTATCAGAATGCTCTGCAAAACCGACAGTTTCATTCAATCATCATCCAATCCTTTATATATATATATATATATATATATATATATATATATATATATATATATATATATATATATATATATATATATATATATATATATATAAATTTTTTCATTCATCATCCATTCTACATTGTCCCATGAGGAGCGTAGCAGCCCGGAGCTAGGCAAGTTGGTCCTGACATTTAAGATGAGAGTGACCAGCCTCACTCATCCCTGAGTGGCATTACATGAGCAATAAACCCCAACCACCCCTTGGATATAAATCTTCGCCGACTCAATCCGACTGGAGCGCAATAATTACCCACTAAGCCACCAGGCGCCAAAATTTGGCTATATGGTTACCACCCAGCATAGTAAATGGTTTCTTGGTGTACAGAAAATCATTTGGCTTGTCACTCAGTGTAGAGTCACCCACAAGCAGGAGGAGGAGGAAAGAATTAAGGAAAGAAAGACAGAAGAGGATGGAAGGAAAGAAGGATGGAGGAGAGGAAAGAGCAGACACCCGAGAGCAGCACTACATCGAGTGAATGGGTGGTGAGTGCCTCCACCTACCACAATATATATATATATATATATATATATATATATATATATATATATATATATATATATATATATATATATATATATATTTATATATATATATATATATATATATATATATATATATATATTGCAAAGTATTTGACGGGCGTTCCTGTTGGATCATCGTGTATTAAAGGTCCAACCGCACTGCCTTCTGTGCTTATGAGCAGTATGCCACCGAAAGTGAGTAAGCACTGTGTTGACAAGATAGAGACTGGGATATCAAACACTCTTAAATCCATGAAGATCTATGCATACAATGTAAGAAGCCTCGCTGAAGATTACAAACTTGATAACTTAATAGCTGAACTGGAAAACATTAGTTGGGATATTGTAGGTTTGAGTGAGACCCACAGAGAAGAAGAAAAAGTAATTCAGCTAAATGACAGTGGCCACCTATTTTACCACAGAGGAAGGGAAAATGAAAGAGTTAGTGGTGTAGGATTTCTAATTAACAGAAATCTTGCAGACAACATTGTTAAATTCAGCAGTGCATCTGACAGAGCGGCAGTGGTTGTAATTAGACTGTGCAAAAAATATACCCTGAAAGTGATACAAGTATATGCACCAACTTCTCAGAGCTCAGATGAAGAAATTGAAACATTCTATGATGACATCTCCCAAATTATGGAAGAAGAAAAGACCACCAATACTACTCGTATACTCATGGGAGACTTCAATGCAAAAGTTGGAAAACCAAAAAATGGAGAAGCATGTATGGGAAAATTTGGAGTGAGAGAAAGGAACGAAAGAGGAGAAATGTTGGTAAACTTTGCAGAAATGTTTAACATGAGAATAATGAACACATTCTTTCACAAAAGAACAGGGAGAAAGTGGACCTGGAGAAGCCCAAATGGAGAAGCAAAGAATGAAATCGACTTCATTATAGCAAATAAGAATAACACAATCACAAATGTCACAGTTGTCAGCAAAGTAAATATTGGAAGTGACCACAGAATGGTTGGTTGCACAGCAAGATTCAGTTTCAAAACTGAAAGAAAGAAGATGATTAAAGACAAAAAGATATGCCCAATAAAAGTCAGTGAAAGCAAAACAGCTTTTCAGTTGGAAATAAGGAACAGATTTCAGGCTCTCAGTAATGCTGAATGTGACATTGATGAGCTGACTGACAAACTAACAAAAGTGCTAAAAGAATCAGCGGAGGTAGTAGAAAAACCTAATACAACCAAAGCAGGGAAGTATTCAGAGAAGACACTTGAGCTTACGAAAAAAAGAAATGAAATGAAAATAAAAAAGAAAAATGAAATAAAACAAGCGGAATTAAACAAGCTTATCAACAAAAGACAAAGAGAAGAAAAAAGAAAGAGAAACATGGATCAAATCAAAGAAATAATCAAAAAAGGAAAAAGTCTGAAACAGGTCCGAAATAAAATGGCACTTGGAAAGCAACAAATTACATCACTAAAAGACAAAAACGGTGAAATCATTATATGCAGAGATATGATGCTGAAGAGAGTTGAAGAAATTTACAAAGAACTGTATGCATCAAAGACAGTAGTACCAATAGCTAACTTTTCAGTTGACACAAGTGAAATACTTGAGGTAACACCAGACGAAGTAAATATTTCTCTTAAAAATTTGAAAAGAGGGAAGGCTCCGGGAGAAGATGGAATAGTAGCAGATTTACTGTTGGATGCAGGAGCAGAAGTACAAAATAGGCTTGCTCACTTATTTACCCAATGTATAAAACAGAAGAAAATTCCCAAAACATGGTGTAATGCAATTGTTATTCTACTTTATAAAAAAAGGCGACTCAAAAGACCTTAGTAACTATAGACCCATTAGCTTGCTATCAGTCATTTACAAACTTTTCACTAAAGTCCTTACAAACAGAATAGCTACAAATTTGGAGGAAAACCAACCTCGTGAACAGGCAGGATTCCGAAGCGGGTACTCGACTGCTGATCATCTGCACACAGTGAATCAGCTAATTGAGAAAACTACAGAATATAATAAACCAGTGTGCTTAGGTTTTGTTGATTACGAAAAGGCTTTCGACTCAGTGGAGCACATAGCAATTATAAATTCATTGCGAGAACAAGGAGTGAATGAAAACATTGTAAAACTGCTCGAAAACATATATAAAGAGGGAACTGCTACAGTTAAATTACATAAGGACTCAGAGAAAATTAAGATTGAGAAGGGCGTGCGTCAGGGAGATACAATTTCACCAGTTATTTACAGCATGCCTAGAAAGTATTTTCAGAAAGCTAGACTGGAAAAACAAAGGAGTAAACATAGATGGAGAAAAGCTAAACCATTTAAGATTTGCAGATGACATTGTCTTAATCTCAGAAACAGCAGAGGCATTGCAAGAAATGTTAAATGACCTGAACAGAGAAAGTCTCAAAGTAAGGCTAAAGATGAACCGGAGTAAAATTAAAGTAATGTTTAATGCTCAAACACCAAAGAGCGTCATAAGAATAAGTGGAGAAATTCTTGAAGAAGTTGAGGAGTACAGTTACCTGGGACAAATACTAAAATTAACGAAAGATAATGATAGCGAAATAAAAAGACGCATTACAATTGGATGGAAAGCTTTCGGTAAACATAGAGACATTATGAAAAGTAGCTTGCCAGTTTGTATGAAACGAAAAGTATATAACGAATGTATAATTCCAGCTATGACGTATGGTTGTGAGACTTGGAAACTGACAAAATCAATGGAAAATAAATTAATTCGTTCTCAGAGAGCAGTGGAAAGGTCAATGTTGGGAATATCTTTAAGAGACAGGAAAAGATCAACTTGGATGAGAGAGCAGACTAAAGTCAAAGATATTATAGAAGTTATAAAAGAACAGAAATGGAGGTGGGCAGGCCATGTAGCAAGAACAAGGGATAATCGATGGAGCAAGAGGTTGACTGACTGGACACCAAGAGATGGTAAGCGTAGCAGAAAAAGGCCAGACAGGAGGTGGAGAGATGAGATAGAGAAATTTGCAGGGAAAACGTGGCAAAGATTGGCTCAGTCAAGGAATTTGTGCAGAAGGTTGGGGGAGGCCTTTGTTCAGCAGTGGACTTGTAATGGCTGATGATGATGATGATGATGATGATGATGATTTTATATATATATATATATATATATATATATATATATATATATATATATATATATATATATATATATATATATATATAATTATATATATATCCCATTGGAGCCCAATGTCCCGAGTATTGGACAGAACTGGGATTTTTCAAGTCTTCGTAAAGTAGGAAACCCCCGGGTAGGGACCTATGAGCTTCGCGACTATGAGCCGATAGGCGTTGGGCGGTACGCTAGTACCCTCCCAGTGCCATATAAATATAAATGAATATATATATATATATATATATATATATATATATATATATATATATATGCTGTACATACAGTATATATACATATACGAGTATATGTATGCACAGTATATACAGTACTAACTTTAAACCGGTATACAAATAGATAAGAAGGGAGTCGATTCTGGATGGTCTGGCTTGGTTGTGGATCTCAGGTTACCAATTACGAGTAGCCACATTATCTTGGTATGGGTGCTGATCTGTCACTTGCTGTGTCCCATGCAGATAATGGTGTCATGCACTGGACGGCTCCCACCACCACCTTCTCTAACGCCTTACTGGGAGTCACTGAGGCGCCGCTCTTCTTACACGGATTTGCTTCACTTTACTACACGTTGGGTTTACCAACGCCTTCAACCCGAGGACGTACATATATTTTCCATATTATCACCACACGATATTTCTTAACATTTGAGAGAGATTTCGGACCTTAGGGATTAGTTGTAGTCTTCAAAAGTGCCTTTACTAATAGAGGTTGTTTTAGTGATGAGTAAAATCATCTTGTGGTAGGAGGAAAATATACAAGAGACATAACCGTATTGTTGTGGTGAGGATGCCTCCTTCGTTTACAGCAGCTGGCTAGACCTCCACACAGTCTTTGGTTACAGTTAGCATTAACTTTAATGCAAAATGAAGGAACTAAATGCTGAAATTCGGAAGTGGTTTTTCCCAAAAACAGACATGTAAAAAAAGACTTAAACCAAGGTACACTCAATACCAAGAGGTCTGTCGTTTCTCCTGCTTCTTTCTCCATGGGCTTCGAAAATCAGACTTGTATAATCGCAGCAGCCTACAGTAAGGACATCACGGTACCTGCGGTCTTCACTGATTTCCCGAAGTCCAATGAAACACAAGTAGGAAAGGCGACAGGAATTTTGGAGTGTACGTATATTTCCAGATGCCTTGACACATCAAGAGATGGAGAGAGAGAGAGAGAGAGAGAGAGAGAATGTGTGTGTGTGTGTGTGTGTGTGTGTGTGTGTGTGTGTGTGTGTGTGTGTGTGTGTGTGTGTGTGTGTGTGTTTGTAGGATAGACGGGTAACGTCAAGAAAATGTCTCGCGAAATGGGACTTACATCCGTATAGCCACAAACTAAGTCTTCGGATGTGATATGATGAAGGCTTTACTGTATGTGCAACAACGATGCAATGTATGGTTTCTCGTGCACCGTGAATGTAGTTGTGTTGGGATTATATACACGATGCCCAGATACTTTTCGTCTTCATTTCATTCTTGGTACTTCCTGATGTTATGATTCAGCTTAAGCAAAGACCTCTCTCACTGAAGGAGTTGACAAAGGCTATCGCTGACAAAACTCTCCCAAGCTAAATAAAATCGCTAGGTGTTAGCAAGAACATTTAAAAAATCATCCTCATTTTGAAGGGATAAAGGGCATCTTATGACGTTTTTGTCCATCCGTGAACAATCAGGGAAGTCAAAGGGTTAATTGTAGGGTACACATAAATAACAGAACGAGGCAGTAACTATTCATCACCTCCCACGTACTGGACCCTCTAGAACGTTCCTTGTCCCCTACATAAATAACAGCCACTGCACTTAAGATACCACAGGCATTACCTTTGAAGCCATTCATTGCTGTCATTATGATCATCATCACCGTCATTATTATCGTCATCGTTATGCCACCATAATTATTGGAGTGGGTAGCGTCCATAAACAGGAAGAAGGATAGCTGCTCAGTGAAAATGAATTACCTATCAGTTTCATCAACAGCCACACAGTATGTATTTATCACGGCAGGATAAGACTACAGGTTATGCAATAATCTCTATTTTCAGCTCTTCCCTACTGCATGTTGTGCTTTCAGACTTTTCCTGTTACTTCGGTTGGAGGATCAAGGAATGTAGATGGAGGCAGAGATTACGATAATTTTCTCATTGATAATATTTAGTTTCAGTCTGCACATTCATTCCTAGTAACCCTTTTTTTATGGTTAAGAGGCCGTCTTCTCTCGGTTTATACTGCCCAACACATTTTCCTTATCATTTTGCTCCTGCACAAGGCATGTTGTATTTTCACAGGTAAAGGTACTGTCCCACATACTCCAGTGTTTATGAAGATATTAATGACAAACAAGAAAATGAATATTTTTTTAGTTGTAATATGCATAGTAAATGGCAAAGGAAGAAATGTCAGGGAATCTAGTAAGCTCACGAGACTGACTCTCAAGTGAACCGACGTAAGTTGTTCTTATCATCTGGCCGTCATAATTTTACTTTCATATGTGTAACATTCTTATGTTCTATATTCCTCTTGCCTTACTTTATATTCTTACATTTTTATGCTGATATGATTCTTCTCAGTACATTTTTACGTTGATATGGTTCTACGTTTCTGTATTCTCAAGTTCTAATACACTTGCGATACATGTTTACGTCCTTATGTTGAAATAGTTTTTCGTTACATTTATATTCTTACGTCATTCTTGTCTTTATTTCTGTTGTTCTTACGTTTCATTCATGTGTTAAGTTACATTTTTATGCCCTTTCTTTAATGTATTCTTTTAATTTTACATTCACGAATGCTTGCGTTTATAAGTCCTTCCATACATGTTCATACGTTCATATGTTCTTACATTCATAACCTTTTACATTCATATGTTCTTGCTTTGCTGTTTTATTTACGTGAGTGTGTAGTGTGCTCAGCGTTGAGGTCATTGGCCGTCCCCGTGCCCAGATAATGTACTGCCTTGCTGTCTGGCACACATGACGGCTGCCACCACAAGACATCCATGTTACTTTCTTGGTGCGGTGCTTGGACTGAAGTTAGGCTGGGGGGTTTAATCATTTTTAGCATCAGCACTGTTGTTGGTTTGGTGGTGGTGGTGGTGGTGGTGGTCATCATGTCCTGTTGTTGGTGGTGGCGATGTTCATTTTTTTTTTTTTCTGTCGATGGTGTTCATGTTGTTGCTGTTTTTTATGTCGTTGGTGGTGGTGGTGTTCATGTTTTTTTTTCTTTTCTTTTTTTTTGTCCTCGTTGCTTTTTTGGCGACGCGAAGGTGTAATTATTGTGATACAGTCCGTTGCTGTATACAGTATGCATGTAATTCACCGGGTAATTCACCGGGTCGGTCAAGATCACTTGATGGTCGTGATTGTCAGCTTTTACCCTCCCGGAAGGGAGCTGAGAGCTCATATAGTCCGATCTAAGGGCAAGGCTGTGACCTTCACACACGCACACACCCGTCCCCTTGCTCCAGGGGGACAGTAACCACCCACTTCGTCAGTGAAACTTTTTCTCAACCTGGGCGAGGCGCGAACTCCCGTCAATCAGTTGGCAAGCGAGAGCGTTACCACTGCACCAGCGAGCGTGAATGTACTTATGTGTGAATGTACTTATGTATGTATACAAGTACTTATGTATGTATACAAGTTAACGTGTCACATAAATGGTCCGATTTGTACCAAATTGGCAGACACTCTATGAGTGTGGAAAAAAAAAAATGATTTTGTTACAGATCAGTCAGAAATTAAGACCATGGCTTAAGGTCGCAGCCCACTGCTTGGTGTTATGACTGCCAATGCCTAGTAGAATAAAACTTGGCACGTGCATTAGGTGTGAGGATAGAATGAAAGTATTACCGGTATATTTTGGTTGAGATCAGTCGTCAGTGTCACAGGTCAAGGTATAATTTTTGTTGCAGTGTTGCTGTGCTCTCTGAACATTTTTATCTTGTTATTGTTGTTGTTATTGCTGATGTTTTGCTGCTTGTGAGATGATGGTGGCAGTACTATTTTTAAGTGTTGTTGTTGCTGCTGCTGCTACTGTTGTTTGTGGTGGTCGAGCTCTTGTCATATTGTTATCAATATCATAATCATAATCACTATTCTTATCGCTACCATTGATTATAGTATTCATCACCATTCCTGGTCAATTTACCATTATGTACGCTTCAAGATCTACTTAATAAGAATGAAACCCAATCCAGGTTTAAGGCTGTGATAGTCAGCTTTCTGTATTTTAGCTGCATCCAATTACCCTCTACTGATTTATAATCGAGGCTGAAAATCCAAATCGGTATTTCGATGTGCATGAGGTGCGTAATCTCCATAATAAGGGACATCTCTCTTATTACTAAAATCAGACATAAAGCTGTCTCACACTTGTGTTCATAAATATATATATATATATATTTTTTTTGTACAAGAAGATGGAACTAAAAGTTAAAAAGAGTGCAACAGCTGTCATTTACAAAAACAGTAAGAAATAGCCAAACCGAAGGGCGGTTCATTTCGAAACGCCTGTTAGAAAGGCAATGTGTCAGATAGGCTTATGGATATCTATCTGTATACCTAGGCTGCTTCCCCCCAGAGAAGGGAAGTATGGATATACGAAGATGAAAAGACACAATGAGTTTTGCGGAGCTGAACAGTTTTGTATAAATGTAGAGTATAGGATGGGTTGTGAGTACCAGCTAAACAGATTCAACTAGTGTTTAATATTATCCGTGTAGACTATTACGTATGATCAGAGTCGGTACGTTGCCTTTAAAACTGGTAAAAACTGGTACAGTGATCCAGAGATCAGAGGTGTCGAAGCTACATAATTTTTGCGTCTCGTTCCTATGATGTATTATGGTAAGATTATTTGCCTTTTATGACGTGGGAGAGCTGCAGCTCCTCCACCCTAAGCTGGCAGAGATTTTCGTTCTTTTCCAGATTATGTCACGTAGATCAGTGGGAGATTAAGACAACACTACGGCTCTGCATCCTTCTGATAACACTTTTTTCGTGATTATGTGTTCTAATGCTAATCTCTTGTTACACGTCAGCAACAAGGCGGACAGATGGCAGTTTTAGTCCATATTAAAGTGGAATGAGTGTTGGAGGGCTAGGCCGCTGTTCAGTCGAGAACGAATCGGAGTACAACAAACGATATCCGATACTCAGTGTGTTCATTGTAAATGGCGAGGGGCAAAAATGCATTAGTAACGGATAAGTGGGGGATTGTGAAAGTGGTATGGGAAAGATGAAGGGAAAGCTATTGTTTCTGAGAAATGAGACTTAGAGTGGCATTACAGACTGAAGACGGAATTCTCCTTACCTTTGGAGGTTACGTAGCCTCCTCCTCAGCGACTTTGTTTTAACCATTACAGTTTAAACTTTCATGAACGGAGCAACTCTAGCTGCTTTGACCATTACATTTTAACCTTTTATAATTGGAGCAACTCTAGCATTGTATTCCAGCTAATCCCAGACGATATCATTCAAACGTGAGCGAGTCACAGGAGCATGAATATTAATAGTCACCGTGCATTCATTGTCGGAACAACTCTGGCATTCAATTGCATCTAACGTCATGCAGTTTCATTCAGATGACAGTGAATCATACAAGCCTGGGAATGATAATGTTCTCTTGTATGAAAGAATCTACGTCTGTATTCAAGACATACATAAAAATTCATGAAAGACATTATTAAGGTGTAAAGCGCACAATAATTCGGTAAGAAGAGACAATATGAAGTCTTCAGTGCCAGCGAAGATACGAATCATATACTCATATACGATGTGGAAGAAGGGAAGCATTACTGAAGTATCCAAAGAAAAAAATGGAGGAGAGATTAGTAGGCGCAGTAGAGTAAGGAAAGACAGGCTGACAGAATTAACGAGGACAGACCATAAGTATGATATACTGTACAAATATATATATATATATATATATATATATATATATATATATATATATATATATATATATATATATATATATCTATCAATCTATCTATCTATATGTATACTGTGTATACATATACAGTATCTATATATATATATATATATATATATACTATATATATATATATATATATATATATATATATAATCATCCAATCCTACATTGCCCCATGAGGAGCGTAGGAGCCCGGGGCTAGGTAAGTTAGTCCTGACATTTAAAATGAGAGTGACCAGCCTCACTCATCCCTGTGTGGCATTACGTGATCAATAACTCCAACCACCTCTTGGATATAAACCTTCCTATGTCTATCTATCTATCTATCTATCTGTCTGTCTATATACAGGGTGGTGCAAAAGTAGGTTGACATTACTATGTTTAATTATGTTTGTAAAAGTCTAATAGACACTCCTGTGCATTACTGTGTGTCGGAGTGTGGCTGACAGACTCCAAGAATGTGTCAATGGTGAGGGCGGACACTTTGAACACTTACGAGACTAAAAGTGTATCTTTTGTGTTGGAATAAATGGTAAATGTCAACCTACTTTTGCACCACCCTGTGTGTGTGTGTGTGTGTGTGTGTGTGTGTGTGTGTGTGTTTATATATATATATATATATATATATATATATATATATATATATTTGTGTGTGTGTGTGTGTGTGTGTGTGTGTGTGTGTGTGTGTGTGTGTGTGTGTGTGTGTATAAATGCTCGCCTTCCTTTCTACAGTACAGTAGTTATGCATATGGCACATTATTTTGGTATATTATTTATGCAATGGATGTCGATATTAGAATGATATAGATCCATCTATCCATTATCCAATCCTACATTGCCCCATGAGGAGCGTATGAGCCCGGGGCTAGGCAGTTGGTCCCGACATTTAAGATGAGAGTGACCAGCCTCACTCATCCCTGAGTGGCATTACATGAGCAATAAACCCCAACCATCCCTTGGATATAAACCTTCACCGACTCAATCCGATTGGAGCGCAATAATTACCCACTAAACCACCAGGCGCCAAAATTTGGTTATATGGTTACCACCCAGCGTAGTAAATGGTTTCCTGGTACACAGGACACCATTTGGCTTGTCACTCAATGTAGAGTCACCCACAGGCTGAAGGAAATGGAAAGAGTGAAGGAAAGAAAGACAGAAGCGAATGGAAGGAAAGTAGGATGGAGAGGAAAGGGCAGACATCCGAGAGCAGCACTACATTGAGTGAGTGGATGGTGAGCACCCCCACCTACCACTAAGATAACATAAAAAACACTATTTAGATGCAATGTGCAAAATGCTGCACGAAGGAGGAAGCGTTAGAAAGCCTTGTAAGTCAACTAGAATACGGAATACGGCCCCATGTTTCACACCCCCTAAGGCTGTCTTTTTCTTACAGTTCACCTACGTTGAACTTCATTATGCCTGCTTAAATTCATTCTTTCTCGAGCTTTCCCTAACCCCTTTCTTGCGATGACACCTTTCTTGCAGTGACACCTGTCTTGCAGTGACACCTGTCTTGCAGTGACACCTTTCTGGCAATAACACCTATCTTGCGATGACACTTTTCTTGCAATGACACCTTTCTTGCGATGACACCTAACTTGCAATGACACATATCTTGCGATGACACTTATCTTGCGATGACACCTATCTTGCGATGACACCTTTCTTGCGATGACACCTTTCATGCAGTGACACCTATCTTGCAGTGACACCTTTCTTGCGATGACACCTATCTTGCGATGGCACCTTTCTTGTGATGACACCTTTCTTGCAGTGACACCTTTCTTGCAAGGACAGTTTTCTTGCGATGACATTTTTCTTGTGATGACACCTTTGCGATGACACCTTTCATTCGATGACACCTTTCTTACAATGACACCGTTCATGTTCTTGCGGTGACACCTTTCCTGCAATTACACCTGCCATGCGATGACATCTTTCGTGTGATGACACTTTCCCTGCGATGACACGTTCCCTGCGACGACACCTTTCATGCGGTGACATCATTCTATCCTCTTCTTGCTATTGTTTTACATTTTTATTCAGTCACTCAATCCCTTTCATGTAGGGCTTGAAACAGTTCCTATTTAAACAGTATTCCATCTCGCCCCTCCTCCATTCTTCACTTACACAATCGCTCTTTCCTCACACCTCCTTCCATTCCACGTCACACTGTCCACTAGGCTATCTGACATACATTGCCAGCTGCCCACCTCGCATTCCAAACTTCACACTGTTCACTCCATACTGCCTACGCCATCGTCACACCACATCACATTTACTTCACCCTGCACACCTTCCATCCACCTCGTACCACATCCCACCAACTGTCCCACCTCACACCATATCCCGCCTAATGTCCATCTAACACCACAGCCAGTCCACTCCTAACCACCCACCATTCGCTACATCAAACCCACTCCTAACCACCTGCTGTTCGCCACATTCCACTCACTCCTAACCACCCACTATTTGCCACATCTCATCCACTCCTAAACATCCACTTCACACCACATCCTGCCCACTCCTAACCACACTTTTCACTACATTCCGCCCGCTCGAAACCACACACTTCTCACCACATCCCGCCCACACCTAACTACCCATTTCTCACCACATGCTGCCCACGCGTAACTACCCACTTCTCACCATATCCTGCCCCCTCACCACCCACCCTACACCACATTCCGCCTACTTCTTACCACCCATCTCACACCACATCCCGAACACTGCTCACCACCCATCGTCCACTCGCCTCACACCATATCCCGCCCACTCCTCACCACACTCTTGCTAGCCCATCTAGCCCACTTCTCGCCTCCAATCTGACCTCACCTGCCGCCCGCTTGGTCACCCCTGCAGCGAGCAAGTCAGCCAGCAGTTCTCAGGCGAAGACATCTCATCAATTTGCTACCATAACTCTGGGGGACTGGTGGTTATGGTCCCGCCTGTACGGTTTTTACCAGGGCGTTGTTCAGCTAAGAGTCCACTCCACCTCCCCTATAAGGCAAAACTTTCCAACCTATGCATATCTTTTTTCTCTCTTTCATTTGCCCTTTTTTTTCCCTTCTTTTTTTTCTTTTCGGTCTTTTTTTTTTTTAAGAGTTGCTTTCTCCGTAGAGGCGTTGAGGTCGAAAGGGGACGAGAGTACAGCAACCTTTCTTTCTCCCCTCTCTCTCTCTCTCTCTCTCTCTCTCTCTCTCTCTCTCTCTCTCTCTCTCTCTCACGATTCTTTTTTTTTTTTTTTTTTTTTTTTAGCGCCATAATGAAACTGCCCGGAAACAGTAATGTTTGAGATAGGAGACTTATTCGATAGAGTTGACGAAGGGCCTGTGAGTGATGTAGTGGGCTGCTTTGTAATGTCAGGGGAGAACGATAATAGAGGGGGCCTGAGATATATGTATGGAATGAAGGTTATACTGTACTTTAGTGAAGCTTAAACGCAAATGACCACATAAGAATACATATTTTAAGGAGCGGGGTTCCACCCACTAGTAATGGAACCAAAGCCACCCAGCTGTTTCCTCTCACACTTAGTCACTGAGGTTCTGTTAGTGTCTTAGTACGTTATAGGCAGCCAGGTTGATCACTTGGTTAGTTCTCTTGACCTTTATATTCAGACGAGATTGGGTTTGAGTATTTTTTTTTAATGTGGAAGGAAAGTAACTAAATGCAGAAAGTCTGCGAGAAAAAAAAAAAAAAAAACGGAAAGAGAAAAAAAGGAGGCAAAACATACAAAATCAGTTAAAGGATTACACTAAGATGAAATGCGTGGTTTTAGGTGGAGGATGTAGTTTTCCCCTTAGTATTCCCCAGCTTCTGTCTTTGGGAATGAAGTGACGACGTCCACATATTCCAGGCGCGTCGTAAACGATTGAGAGGAGCGGGACCCTAGCTCCTGCCATCTCACCTCTGCATTAGAGTAATGGTGATGATGTGACAACTCACTCTGCAAATCTTGAGTTGTAAGTGGAAGATGGGAAATTGGAGAGGGACTGAGATTACACCTGGAGCTTCCTTTCTCCTCTTCAAAACGCCACCGAGTTAAAATTCTCTTGCTCTAGTTGTCACCCCTTGCGACCATAGGCAACTGGATTAGGATTTTTTTTTTTTTGCAAGTGCAGCAATGACTTGCTTTCTCCCAGAATTCTTTTTGTCCCGTACTGCTTTGAGCAGCTAATTATTGTACTGTACTAATCAACAGCAGCGCTCTCTCCTTTCCTCAGCCTTGTGTCACACTTTCTACACCCTCAGCCGTCACTCTCTCTGCGCTGCTTTCTCTCCTGTCTTGGGTGTTATCTTGTGCTGTGCTCCCCCCGCCTTGTTGTCAGTCTCTGTTTTCTGCTACACAAAAACTAAAAGTACGAGGATGTGGCTAGGTTTTCAGAGAATCTTTGAAAAATCAGGACAGACGTTCAGTCAGAAGCCTACCCTCAGCTACATCCACCCACACACGCACAGATGTAGGCTACAGTCAGAAAAATGCTATTCTTTTCACTACTGTTACTCAAGATTTTGCTGTTCTCAGAGAAAAGCTTGATTTGAACCTTTACTCCTCCCCCCATACCGCGCGATCTACAGGCTGTACTCACGCCCCAGTGCTACACCTTGTGGCTGTACTACCCCACCGTGGACCACCAACCAGAACCATTCCAGCCGTCCTGTCCACTCCCCACCACTCGTTCTGTCCATCTTTCAACTCTCCCTAGATACACACACAATACCCCTCCTCCCACAAACAGACGCGCGTTGGTCGACCGCATGCGTGCATCATGGCATCATAATCATCAACTGTCTCTTAGGGCATGGCTGCAGTGTCCAAGCATGCAGTCAGAATAAGGATAGTTGCCGTTGTCAAAGAAAATACTATGCTGTCAGTTCAGGCAACATCCATTGGTAACAGCCACGTTCTGACCCAGTCAAAGTAGCCGAAGTCCATATTGTCAATTTAGGTTTAGTCTGGTCGATTTTGATCTCTTAAAATTATTTCATGGTAATTCAGACACAATTAGTTTCATTTAGCTCTTTTTTTTTTCATTTCCTTTACATCCAATTCCAACCCTGCCTCATTAAATCTGTGTAGGGTCATCTTTAACCAGACAGGACCATTCAGGTGTATCAGTGTCACTTCAAGTACGCTGGAACCCATCACATCCATTTCTGTATAGTCAGGCAGTTTCAGGTTATATTAAGGGAGTTGAGGCCTACTTAGGTACACTCACGTTCATTTATACCAATTCAGGCTATTTTGACTCATTCAATCAGGTCATATCAGGTTATTCTTGTCCAACTTTAATATGGTTTATTTAGAGATTACGTCTAGTCGTGCCCAGTCATATTAATTCAGTTCGAATCACATCCATATTGATCAAATTTTATCCACTCTGGTCACTGTTGTTCATTTTATAAATATTCCGATCATATTCTCAAATATCTTTTCCATTCTTCAAGTAGCACAACAACATGACGGTAAGCACGTGCCACTCTCATAATTGACTTCTCACAACACAGTTATAAAAATGAAAAAAAAAATCTGAAACTTGTTTTGATATGACTGTTACACTAATTACGAGTGAGTTACACTAATGAATGAGATCGCTGTGGACGGTTTAGTGTTAGTATTCAAGTGACAAAATGTGAAATGTATGTCTGCATCTGTTGATGCGTGGGAATTACTATTGGGCTTGAGAGAACGGACTGCTCGATCTACTCATATAACTAGACATTCAGGGGAGAGGGAGGATAAACCTCTCCATGTCAGTGTTGAGATGCTACTGCGCGTATCCGCTATGAGGGGTAAGCGAAGCAAGCATGCAAGTGTGTAGAGTGAACGAGGCAAGCGTGCAGGTGTGTGGAGTAAGCGAGGCAAATGTGCAGATGTGGAGGGTGAAGGAGGCAAGTGTGCAGGTATGTGGAGTGAGCGAGGCAAGTGTGCAGTTATGTAGAGTGAAGGAGGCAAGTGTGCAGGTGTGTAGCGTGAGTGAAGCGTGTGTGCAAGGGTGTAGAGTGAGTGAGGCATGTGTGCAGGTGTGTAGAGTGAGCGAGGCAGGTGTCCAGGTATGTAGAGTGAGCCAGGCAGGTGTGCAGGTGTATAGAGTGAGCGAAGCAGGTGTGTAGGTGTGTACTGTAGAGTGAGCTAGGCAGTTGTGTAGAGTGAGTGAAGTAACTGTGCAGGAGAGTGTGGTGAACTGAGGCGCTGGTAAGGAGTCATCATCATCATCAGTCGGCCGTCGTCTTATGTTGGTGGTGCACGTGTTGGGAAATACCTCGCACATCACATTTTGGCACGCTCAGCAATGGCGCCTGCATGCTTAGGATGACGTCTTTACTTAATTCTAGCTACACTTTCGCAATGAAGTATTGAGAAACAAGTTTCAATCACCTTTTCACCATGACATATTTTCAAAGAAGAAAATAATGTTGAGGGAACAATGATATAATACACGTCAGCACGCTGATGGGGTTTAGCATTGGTGATGAATTCGTCTGACACCACTTAGAGTCAAGGATATGTACTCTGATGATCAATTCTAGATCCTCCAAGGTGTCAACAGGTATTTTGACCTTGTCATACCAGTAGCGGCGTAGCCTGATCCCCTTCCCTTTAATATTCTGGACTACAGTAGTGTAACCTAGGTCTCCGACAGTAGGCAAAAGGTAACTGCGTGTCACTGGACTGGATGTTTTACTTAACCCTTTCATTCCTAAGATATCTTTTTTCTTTATTTTTTCTGTCTCCAGACGGTATTAAGCTTAGGAGAAATTATTATTATTCTTTTTCGAACAGGAGGGGTTAGACGTACCGGGTAGGTTTCATTAATCCCTGAAGTGCGTGAGGTCCATAGACTGAATCAAAATTTCACAAGGTAGCAAAATTAAACTAAAACATCATCGTGCTGAAGGATTAATATGCAGTATTTTATGCAGTCAATTCTTTGAAAATCAGATAACATTATTTTATTCTTACTACCTCCAGACGATTTCATTCAGTTTAGGAGAGACTAGCTGAACAAGCAGGTAAGATTTAGCTTTCGCAGCACCTTTCATAACAAAAGGTCTCCTAAGATCAGTGAAGTTGTCTGGTAGTACGAACAGTAAAATATAAATGACGCCGTAACCAACATAAAGGCAAGTGGTGCCGGTGGCCACTGGCTTCATCTTCAACGTTTTGTGTGGAGAAAATTGATGAAGCGTTTTTCTCGCGGGTAAGGAGAGTATGTTTTCACCCCTGTTTGTTTGTTTGTTTCTTTGTTTGTTAAAAGGACTACCCAAAAACTAAATGAGAGATTTGGACCAAATTTGGTGGGTAGATGCCCATGCCCCAGGGAACAATCAGTTAACTTTTAGGGTCATCATCATCATTTACCCTGCTGCTGCCTTGTTTACTGTTACTGGTGTGGGTACCCAGTGGAGTAGGAGATGGAGCAGGGTGGAAATGGATAAAAGTGGAAGAGGTGAACAGATAAAGGAAGTAGATAAGACGAATGACCAAGCTCACTAAATCATTTTTGGGAGCGTCAGTGACACCCGTGTTAGAGACCTCACTATTTTTTCGCTGTTTACACAGCTGCGAGATAGGCCCCTATTCTATGCAAGGAAGCAGATAAGATCACAAAATCATTTTGCGTATTTTCTGCTTCTGGGCAGAATAACATTTACAGATTGTCCATAATACTACACAAGAGAGACCTTGTCCTTGACAAAGTGGGTATGACATACACTGTAGGAGAAGCTAATGAGTGTTCTCCAATGACTGACCAGCTCCGCCTTCTTAACAACTCCTAAATGGTTAAGAGTTAGGATGTGTTAACTTGTAGCGGAAGCCTCCTTTGTGTGTAATAGGTTGTAGATTATTCTTAAGACAGAACATTGGCTTGTTAAGTCTAAGGAGGTGGAGTAAACTACTATATAAACGTGAGGAGCTAGCGAGATTTTTATTTTTTACCACTAGACACATTCGGGACATGTTTCTCACTAGACACATTCAGACACAGTCCTTCACTTTGATTACTGCACACAGACTGAGCACCATTTCCCCTTTTGGTTTACCTCTCCATAAAATACTGGTGTGGATTATATCACCAACGAGTTCTCCTAGTTCCTCAAGATGTGAGTACATAACCCCCACTGGTTGTTATTGGGTTAGGTAAGAGAAATAACTCATTTTTATATTTGTATTGTGAGCCATTATGGATCCCCTTTTGAAAACGGATCCTTGTTTGTTTGTTTTGTGTGTGTGTGTGTGTGTGTGTGTGTGTGTGTGTGTGTGTGTGTGTGTGTGTGTGTTAAAGTGTAAATTAAAGCCAGTTTTCCTGTGAGCTTTACCCTACCCTTTTGGTGACTAAAGGTCACGGGCCATAGCTGCACATCGAACCTTGCCGTCTTCACTACTGGAAGCTCTTTCTAATTTGAATAAAACCATCTGAGTTAGCCTTAAATGAAATGAGACGCAATCGTAGTGAAGTGCCTAACCATTTTTGCAAAGTCATCTCAAAAGCAGTTAATGTCAGAAATATTTGTTGGCTGCATTTTTTCACTTACCCCTTCACCCTTATTATGTTATTTTTCATTTTTTTTTCTTGTCTCTAGACTTCTTACTTCATCTGAAGATAGATTTCGTGTACAGTATGGAAGGGGTTAATGAAGGCTGCATGTAAGCTTTCCAGTTTGAAAAGCCTGTCAGTTCTAAATAAAACCCTCTGCTGTACTCGTTTTACTCTACGTTGGTCTAAGCTTGACATATTTCCATCTTGAATGCTGAGTTGTAGTAATGAATTAACACTAGAATATGGTGTAGAGGTGCTGCGGAAAGGACATAGAGCCGTAGTTTTGTCTTGTTCGGCCAATGAGCTACGTGAAATAAACAGGAAAAGGGCGGAAATCTGTGCCAAGTTCAGGTGAGATACCAGTAGCAGCGTGACTTAAATGTACGTCATCTGACTAAAGGGGTTAAACGATCACTTTAATTTGTCCGTTAAGTGTTTCGAAGTTCGATGAGTGAAGATAAAAATATAATCAAGAAGTCTTAGTAACACTCCAATTCGAGCCGTCTTGCCACTTCTAAACAGTATTAATCATTGTAAAAGAGCACTGGAAATGGAAGAGTTACATACAGTCATTATTAACCATGTCAGTAGCCGAAGTCTCTCGTAAACTAATTTAAATATTCTCCCCGGGCTGCCCAGAGAAAAGGAAGTACAAGTTTAGGTAGCGAAGGGGAAGAAAGTGCGGAGGAAAAGGGAACTAATTAATGCTTATCAACTACATGAGGACCATCAACCCGCTCAATCCGTGTGGCGTCTTGTTTGGTTATTTACACGGCAAACAGGTGTTTAAACTTAGTAAAGGAGTCTCGTAGTGTAGAAATTTACCAGTACCCTGCCCAACTGTTCCAGCTGGAGAACTCTGTTTATGCTGAGTAAATTCGTCAGGATATGACAAAATATATAAAGGTAGGGAAAGCAGACTGTCAGTTTTATCAAGTCCTAGTCAATCGCTGGAACACTACCTGCATCAGTCGGATATATCCAGGACTCCAGTATATATATATATATATATATATATATATATATATATATATATATATATAGCAGCCGTGGCTCAGTGGGTTAGAGGGTCGGAGGTTCGAGTCTACCCAAGGGTCATTGGCAGACATTAGGAAGGGCATCCGGTCATAAGGTGCTACACGCTCCAGACTTAAGTTCTCTACGCAGGGGAAATGCCTTAGCCCTTGTCGAAAATGATGGACACGGCATAGTAAATATATATATATATATATATATATATATATATATATATATATATATAATATATATATATATCTCTGTATGAAACGAAAAATATATAATGAATGTATAATTCCAGCTATGACGTATGGTTGTGAGACTTGGAAACTGACAAAATCGATGGAAAATAAATTAAATCGTTCTTAGAGAGCAATGGAAAGGTCAATGTTGGGAAAATCTTTAAGAGACAGGAAAAGATCAACTTGGATGAGAGAGCAGACTAAAGTCAAAGATATTATAGAAGTTATAAAAGAACAGAAATGAAGGTGGGCAGGCCATGTGGCAAGAACAAGGGATAATCGATAGAGCAGGAGGTTGACTGACTGGACACCAAGAGATGGTAAGCGTAGCAGAAAAATGCCAGACAGGAGGTGGAGGAATGAGATAGAGAAATTTGCAGGGAAAGGGTGGCAAATATTGGCTTAGTCAAGGAATTCGTGGAGAAGGTTGGGGGAGGCCTTTGTTCAGCAGTGGACTTGTAATGGCTGATGATGATGATATATATATATATATATATATATATATATATATATATATGTCGTCATCATCTGGACCTCCTTTCCCACCCTAGGGTAGGGTGGGGAGTAGCAATATCCAGACAGCCCAAACTTGCCCAGTCCAATGGGCCACGCTTCCATTCACTCATCATTCAAGCCCCCGGAATCCTGGCTCTATCGGATACGCCAAAAACATTCACCATGTTCTGTAGCTTCACATAATCGTATCTGATAGAGTCAGTCAGGACGCTGCCACGTTAAAAAAGGGTGTCAGTCCCTGATCATGCACATCTCCTCACAACATTCATCCAGCCAACTCGATCTTCTGTCAGTTCCCTAGCCTCACCGACTTCCACACCTCTCTTCCTCACACACTCATCCACCATATCTCTCCACCTTCTCCTTGGTCTACATTGCCTCCTCCCTACTTCGAATTCGCTCAGATATACCTTTTTCACCACTCTATTGTTATCAATTCTCTCCACATGACCATACCATCTCAGTACACTCTCTTTGATTCTGGTGTCCACCGGCTTCCTCACTCCACATCTTTCACGAATCACATTATTTTATATCCTATTCACCCTCTGTACTCCACATACATTCCTCAGCAGTCCCATCTCCACCGCTTTTACTCTTGACGTTTCATTTTCATGCCACACCGTAGTCTCACATCCATATGTTAAAGTTGGCACTAACACTCCTTCATGTAAGACTCGTGCAGTTGCAACACTCAAGCCTCTGTATATATATATATATATATATATATATATATATATATATATATATATATATATATATATATATATATATATATATATATACAGTGAGTGTGTGTGTGTTCTGTGACAAGGGAAAGGTAAAAGGATTAATAGCTCTCTCTCTCTCTCTCTCTCTCTCTCTCTCGTCTGTTTGCTTTTATCCAACAGCTTAGTTTGTGGCCAGGTGTAGTCAGATCGGTGGGTGAATCTGGATGTATTACTTTTAGCTGTTCTCTTTTTACTAACTTGGTTTACAATAGCCATCTCTACAAGAAAATTTGTGAGTACGGCCTTATTGACCCATATGCTTGTGTGCGTGCGTGCGTGCTTGCGTGTGTGTCTGTGCGTGCTTTCGTGCTTGCTTGCTTACTTTCAAGCGTCTGCGCACGCCTCCTACTTCCCCCATCCTTCCCGAGATCAAATATTTATCCATTTCAAGGAATATTCGGCAGTCCCGCAAGAAGCTTGCACTCCCGACATGGTAGCACTGGTACAAGTAACGAGCCAAAGTGCACAGTAGCATCTGACTGCGACTGAGTGTAACGGGAGTGGGGAATGACTGGTGGAAGCCTTTTGCACCAAGACCGTAACACCGGAGTTATTCCCGCCCACCACTGACGGCAGTGTGCCTTCGTCGGCAGTCTCTTGAACAAGAAGCTTTAACCCACTCAGCCGCCACCTCATTGTATCCCCCCCCCCCCCGTTTGGAAGATGAAGAAGGCTTAGATTTATGCCTATCGATTGTGTGAGTTATGAAGGAAGGTAGTCTTTTTTTTCTACGTCTCATTCTTTCCCTAGAACAAGACTCGCGGTAGTCACTTTACGTCCTAGCCCTTTACATACTATATATTGCTGGGTGAACAAGGGCCAAGAGGGAAACAGAGTCCACCAGTCTGACCAGCCCGAAACTCAAGCTCATGTTCCTCAGTTGCGAATTGAATGTGCTAACCAATATACTCCCCCCCTCTCCCCTTTTCCTCTGCGATAGGTGTTGGCACGGGACGGACACAACCGGGCAGATGTAGGGCTGAGGTGAATGGCGGGCGGGAGGGCAGGCAGGCAGGCAGGCACACTCCAGCCAAGCCCCTCCCCCTTTCGTACCATCGCACTTCAAGGTTACACCGGCTGAATGGATTAACAATATATTTTCTTGAATGGTATAATAAATGACTGCTTTAGTTATGATCCACGTGGAGAATATTTATGGAAGGACTAACATGAACTGTTCACCGCTGATGGTCGTATTTTTTTTTTTTTTTCTTTTCTTAGGTCTGGAAGACTTGAAGGATGAGTGAATGGATGAATGACCCAGTTTACTGGCACTATTATCAGTTCTTCTAGTCTGGGCTCTCCTGATCCCAGTACTGGATTTTGCCCACTCCGTTTACTATACCTCATACCAATTAACCTGGCCAGCATGTATGGCAACACTGTTCCCGCCGAGATTCTGATTGGCTGGAGGTGTTTGTTCGATTTCGTTGTTGCTTAAACCGATACCCTCTTTATCATCAGATGTGATACTGAGTTTGTCGACAATACAATCGTCAAAAGCAATACGAAATCAGATATAAACATAACAACAATGAAGTTTTCGTAGGAAGTTAGAGATATGAGTCAACAAAGTGTTATAACAGTCCAAGTCAATGTCAGCATTCGAACAATTCCTTTAAATCTCCGACACTACGTAATATAACAGAAAATAAAGGAAACCTGCTTAATCTAAGCGTTGATATAACACACATTTAAATTTTAAGATCAGTCCGTACCCTTAAATCGTGCCACAACTCTGAATAATTAAAAATTCTAATGAAAAGACGAGTTCTGCGGGGAGGGAGGTTTGAAATAATTGCGAAAATCAAAGTAGGTTAAAGGAAAACTATTTCATTATATCTCCTCTATTATCACAGTACGGACCGATCATAAAACTTAAATGTGTTATACCAACGCTTAGATTAAGCAGGTTTCTTGATTTTCTGTTATATTACGTAGTGTCGGAGATTTAAAGGAATTGGTCGAATGCTGATCTTGACTTGGACTGTTATAACACTTTGTTGACTCATATCTCTAACTTCCTACGAAAACTTCATTGTTGTTATGTTTAATCTGATTTCGTATTGCTTTTGACGATTGTATTGTCGACAAACTCAGTATCACATCTGATAATAAAGAGGGTATCGGTTTAAGCAACAACGAAATCGAACAAACACCTCCAGCCAATCAGAATCTCGGCGGGAAAGTGTTGCCATACATGCCTGCCCAGGTTAATTGGTATGAGATATAGTGGGAAATACAGAGTTCTTCTTTGTCCTTTGACATGTTACTTTCTAAGTGGATCTTAGCTGTTTATTGAATTATCGTCGTAAGATCATAACCCCACCACTGACCGTAGACAAATCAATATTAGGGTCGTATTAGAAGCTACAGTGAACGATTTTGTAACAATTTCTCCTTTGCGATTTATTCTGTACGTTTTACCTCAATATTTTCTTGTAACTGATGGAAACTATATCGATGTTAAAACGATATACTGTAGACGGCAAAAAAAAAAAAAAAAAAAAAAATCTAAAGTGTAATACGCAAAATAAATCTCTGAGGATGAATGATATAAAGTCCCACACGCTACTGACTTCACAACCCTTTGAATCAAAGCATCTATGATTTTAATCATGTTTATACGCAAGCAGTCAGTTCCGTATCACTGTACAGGTAATCACTCCCAGGCATGCATGCGAGTATGCTTGCTTGTGTGCGAGTATGCTTGCGTGCGGTTGTGCTTGTTTGCGTTTGTGAGTGTATGGCTTCGGTCTTGTATGCGTGCGTATATGAGTGATGGCAGGATGGGGCTGCGGCGGCAGCACGCAGACATCAGAACTTGCCTAGTAATCAATTAATATAATAACGTAAACTCGCATCCCCTGTGCATGGTAGGATATTGTTAATGATGGCGATGGTGTTAGTGATGATGTTAGTGTTGTTGAAGACATTGCTGTTGTTGGTGGTGGTGCTGTTGTTCATGATGGTGGTGGTGGTACTGATGCTGTTGAGGCTACTGGTCTTGGTATTGTTGGTGATGAGTTGCTGTAGTAGTATCAGCAGCAGCAGCAGCAACAGCAGCAGAAGTAGTAGTAGTAGTAGTAGTAGTAGTAGCAGTTGTAGTAGTAGTAACAGTTTTAGTAGTAGAGTAATAGTTGTTGTTGTTGTAATTATTGTAGCAGTAGTACTAGTAGTGGCAGTAGTAGTAGTCATCGTCGTCGTCGTCGTATTAGTAGTAGATGATGATGTTGTTATTGTTGTTGTTGTTGTTGTTGTTGGCGGTGGTGGTGGTGATAGTGGTATTATTGTTCTTATAATGGTTTCAGTGTTTGTGTTAGTGGTGTTAGTGATGGTGTTGGTATCAATACCCTAACGATGATGTAGGAAGTCGTTCTGAATATTAATGTTACCTCCAGACGCTTATATTCTGGTAAGGAAAGCGCCCTAATAGTTCAGAAAGGTGAATAAAGTAGTCTGTTGATAGTCCAGAGAGAGGAAAAAAAAAGACCTCTAATGAACCGGGATAATTTCCCCCTCTCTTTCTCTTCCCCGCCACCCAGTCAACCCACCTCAAGCCCACCCATTCACCCCAACTCACCTACAATTAACTTACTCCATAAATTAGGTCTCCCCCCCCCCCCTCTTCTTTCCCTTCTCCAACCCACTCACACAGCCACCTCACCAAACTCACCCACTCATTCTCCAGCCCTGCCTCCCCCATGGTGCTGGCAGGTCCTGAAGCCTTAACTATGAAGGGTTATAGACATTTTACGATAAAGAAGTGTCCGTGGATGTACGTTATTATCAGTAGTAATTTGCTTTTCTATTTTTCCCTTAATGGTTTCAGTTTGTGAAAAGTTTGGCAGTAAAGACAAAAGAATAAAAAAGCATCCACCACATTAATCTCGGGAAAGTTTGTAAATATGGAGCCAGGTCTCTCTCTCCCACCTTCCTCCTTCCGCAGCCTCCCTCTCCCCCCCACCCATCCGCACCGGCATTGGCAGGTCCTGGAGAAGCAAAAACTAGGAATATGTGTTTATGTTGACTGCTTCAGTGATTTAGCGTGAGATAAGCAGAGCGAGTTGTTATGCTTTGCTTTTCTTTCTTTTATTAATTCGTTCAGGTGGATGGCATCTATTATGCTTGCCTGCTCCAGGCAACGTTATTCGGACTGGAAGAAAATTTTCAGAGCTGGAGGGGTTAGATGCATCCTCCATGTGCCTCCTAATTGTTAGAGTGTATTCTTGCTGTCTCAGACTATTTGTTCAACTTGGGAAGATTTTTCAAGCTTGAGGGATTATATATAAAGAGGTGTGTGGTGTCGCTAGGATAGTAAATAAGAATAGAGGTGCAGCGTGGTAGGCTGACGAGATTGAAACAGCACTGGAGAAAAAGAGAAAGTGGCTAGAGTGGATGCAGGAAAGAAACTCAGATGAAAGAAGCGAGTACGGATATATACACCGAAATTAAGAAGCACACGAAGAGACTAGTTAAGAGGACAGACTATAAGGTTAATGAGAATCTTGGGGAAAAAAATGCAAATTACTCTTAAAACATGAAATAGTTCTGCAAAGAGGTGCAGAAATGTTGAAATGAAAGTGGAAACAAGTGTAAAAGTATGAGACATGAAAGCCCAAGAATACCAACCAGTGGAAGGGAAGCAAAGAGCAGAGGGAGAGAATAATTCGAAAGGCTGATGAATGAGAAGTTAAAACAAGGCGGCTGCAAACATGATTGGCCTTGGTGGTGTGCAAAGAAGGAATGTAGTACCAGGAAACGCAACAGTGGCGGAAGTGAAAATTGCTTTGAAGCGGCTGAAGAATAGGAAAGCCGCGGTTATTGACAGGGTTTATGCAGAAATGATTAAGTGTAGTGGAGAGGGTGGAATGAAGTGTTCGTTAGAGATGTGTAAGATGGTTTGGATAAGTGAAATTGTATCAGCAGAGTGGAAAAAGCCAGTGACTGCACCCCTGAGCAAGAATTCGAGCGAAGTGAGTGCAAAAACTATCGTGACATGTCTCCAGTGTTCCAGGAAAAGTTTATTGGAAGAATTATCATGGAGAAAGTAAAGAATACGCTTGTATCAGAATCCTCGTGAGTGACCAATAGGATAAATTAGTCTAAAGTGGGAAGGGATGTGTGGATCAAATATATACGTAAGACATAGTCGTGAAGGATTGTGAGAAGAACTGTATGATATTTATTGCATTTATTGATCTTGAAATAGTGCACGATATTTATTGATCTTGAAAAAGCGTACAGCAAGGTAAACAGAGAAGGACTGTGAATGGCTTTGCATATTTATGGTACAGATGGTAAACTGTTTAGTGCCGTGAAGAACTTTTACGAAGGTAGAGAAAGTAGGTGGACATCTAAGTGAATAGTTCAGAATTAGGGCTGGCGTAAGACAGTTATGTGATGTTCCCATGCTTTTTCAATAACTCGCCACCCCCCATCCCCCCCCCCACACAGGTAGATAGTTGTCACCCCTGTACACACACGTGTAACACATGTAAATATATAATCTCTCTCTCTCTCTCTCTCTCTCTCTCTCTCTCTCTCTCTCTCTCTCTCTCACACACACACACACACACACACACACACACACACACACACACACACACACACACACACACACACACACACACACACACACACACACATCGTGCGGGCGCCAGCGATACAATCCCATCTTGGATTGCTACGTTTCATGATATGCCAGTTCCATACACTTCCACACTTCAAATTACGAATCATACCAAACATAGCCACACGGCACACTGCATCCTCACAGTCATACCTAAAGAGTTATGGTTTACAGAATTTTCTGAACATGGTTTTTAACTTATATATATATATATATATATATATATATATATATATATATATATATATATATATATATATATATATATATATATATATATATATATATCTTATCTCATCTCATCAGCCGTTTGAGTGTCCACTGCAGGACCGGCCTATCCCTACCGAAGTGGGGATGATACAGTCAATGTATCTTTACTACGTGGCTTAGGCTGTCTGGTAGAGATTGTATGTAGGGTGAGAAGTGCTTGTAAATGTAACTGTAGTGTTGTAGTGGCTTTGGATGTGTGTGTAGTCTGTGAACCAAGTGAACTCGGCCCGCGCAAGCCGACTGGGTGCAAGCATACTTTATAGTATGCGACACTGGTTCAACCACAGCACCGCTGATGTCCGCCAAGCAGTACGTGGCCAGAAGAACGCTCCCAAAGTTTATTACCCTGGCAGGGAGCGAACCCTCTGTTCTTCAGTGTACGAAAACCCACACTTTATCACTGTACCACAGAGGCTTCATATATATATATACTGTATATATATATATATATATATATATATATATATATATATATATATATATATATATATATATATATATATATATATACTGTATGTATATATATACATACATATATATATATATATATATATATATATATATATATATATATATATATATATATATATCTACTGTATGTATATATATACATATATATATATATATATATATATATATATATATATATATATATGTATCTAGCTATACTTTGGTGATAGAAACTCCGTGTACAAACAGCTAGATAAGGAGTTTATTACAAGCTCACAGTAAAACAGTCTGCCCTTCTCGGCTGTCTGCTAAGAACTGATGCAATAACGCTGTCTTCAGGAGTGGGAAAGGGTGCTGACCCAGCAAGATTAGTGGGGGCATGTATGCATTGGGGGGGGACATATATACATCGGGGGTAGACATATTGTGGAGGGGGTACACTACTCTCCCGGGTAGCTGAGACGGTGTCTCCTGACACCGGGAGTTAAATGGTGTTTGATTATAGTAGTAAGGCAGGACCGGGAGGTTTGTACAAGGGATAAGTATGATACAGGGGCAGTAGGGGAGACATGGCCATGTTGAGGGGAGGGAATTAGAAGGATATATACATATAAGATATACAAGGAATAATAGGTACAAATCCAGTAAGGGTCGAAGGGATATATAAACATAATGGGAAGTACACAATAATAGTTTGATACATGATAAACAAGGAGTAGATATGAGAGTTCTATTGTTGTTCTTCCTTCATTTTTTTTTTTTTTTTTTGTATATTCTGTAGGATACACTGTCACTCAGTAATGCATGAAAGAAATACCATCATTTTCTAGTAGGCAGAGTGCTGTTCACAGGTTGGTTAAATGGTAGATGGCAATGGTAGTCACGGAATGCGAGGGCACTAAGTACGGGGAGTTTCTACGTCGTGTGTAGGGCGTACTATGCCGGTAGCGACTCTGATTTCCTGGAGTCGACGTTCCATTTTTCTGACACAACAATGCACTGCACAGATGAGGAGTAGAAAACCTATGAAAGCGATAACCACAGGGGGAAACACAACTGTTGGAGGAACCCATGAACGGCTGAAGGCCAGAGAAAATTGATCCATAATGAAATCATTGTCATTGAGGAAGGTGAGCATGCGCAAGTGAGGGGAGGTGATGGTAATGTTGGCAGAAGGTAGGGTGGAAGGCATGTCGATTGGTTGAAAGATGTCATAGGAGTGTTTACGAACAGCTTGGTGATAGCGAGTGGCGTAAGTGATGACGGACTCTGATTTGACGGTACAATAGTCAGGTGCTTTGTAGAGACCACCAGCGGGGAAGGAGCGAACGGAAGAACCAGGACACATGATTGTGACAGAGATGGGAACAGCAAAGAAGAAGTACTGGACATGGTTGAGGTGAGCATGGTGGACCGGGAGGTCAGGAGCACAGTAAAACAGTCTGCCCTTCTCGGCTGTCTGCTAAGAACTGATGCAATAACGCCGCCTTCATGCGTGGGAAAGGGTGCTGACCCAGCAAGATTAGTGGGGGCATGTATGCATTGGGGGGGGACATATATACATCGGGGGTAGACATATTGTGGAGGGGGTACATATATATATATATATATATATATATATATATATATATATATATATATATATATATATATATATATATATATATGTATGTATACACACATACACACACATGCATACAGTATATATAGTTTATAAGAGTCATGTGTGCCCTCAGCTGTAATACAGCTAACACTCGTGGAATGGATATGGAGAGGTTGCATTAAAACAACTAGACAAAATTCAGAACGAAGCTGCTGGAATTAATAATAACCCTGTTATTACAAATAAACTACCTTTCCTACAGGTCAAAAGGAATGTTGCCTCCTTTGCACTGTTTTACATAATTATACTTTTATGGCAAATGCTCAGATGAAGTTGCATCCATTGTGCCACCTCTCCATGCCTTCCTCCTCGGTACACGGGCATCTGGTAGCGCTCATGGCTGGACTAGGCCTATTCCACTGCCATATTACAGAACTTCCGCCTATCAGAATTCTTTTATTCCCCGAACTGTATCTCTTTGGAACTCGCTTCTCCAGAGTTGTTTCCCCCTAAATTCCAACCTACAGCCGTTCAAGTCCAACTGTTGCAGACTTTTAATGAATGGAGGACACCAGTAATCTGATGTAAGGATTTTTTTTCTTTTATACATTTGTTTTTCTTTCCTCTGTTGTGTTATTGAAAAAATGTAAATGTATATATACGAACATATAATAAATTATATATATATATATATATATATATATATATATATATATATATATATGTGTGTGTGTGTGTGTGTGTGTGTGTGTGTGTGTGTGTGTGTAGTCATATGTGTGTGTATCTGTATGTGTATGTTCATGTATGTGTATACTGTAGATATACAGACAGACCGACAGATACAGATATAGATGTAGATATATTAACCCCCTTCCACGATGACGTCTTTAGTAGTTTAGTCTTGCTGCAATCAGACAGTTTTATTAAGTTTAGGACAGACCCATGATAGTCTGTCTATTGCTAGACGCTTTAATCCCGTAAGGGGTGGCCACAAACAAATCGCCTCCATGTCGCCCTGTTCCCCGCCATTTCACTGCCCTGCACCCAGCTCACGCCCCCCTTTCTCATATACCTCTCCACTCCATCCCTCCATCTCATCCTCGGCCTCCTCCTCCCTCTCCCCCCTCTCCACCTCACTCACATACACTCTTCTTGTCAGTCTCTCACTCTCCATCCTCTCCATATGGCCAGACCACCTCAGTGTGTTTCTCCAAACGCTTCCTGTCACATCCATATTCACACCACAACGCTCCTTCACTTCCTCATTTGTCAGTCTGTCTCTCCATGTGACTCCACATGCTCCTCTCAAATAACTCATTTCCACTGCTCTCACTCTTGACTTCTGTCCCTCCAACAAAGCCCAAGCTTCACTTCCATACGTTAGAGTTGCTATCAAAATATTGTTTTGTAGTAACTTTTTCACTTCCATGCTCACTTCCCTGTTTCTTATCACTGCATTCAAGAAACCAGCAACCTTTCTTCCTTGTTGTACCCTTTCAAGCACTTCACCCTCCAAACTTCCATTTTTACTCATCACACTACTCAAGTACTTAAACACGCTTACATTTTCCATTTCCTTCTTATCCAACCTCACTGTACACTCATTGACTTCACTCCTCTCGATGACCACAACTTTACTCTTCCTTACATTCTCCTTTAGATTCCGTTCCTTACACACTCTCCCAAACTCATCCACCAAGCCTTGCAGCTCCCCTTCGACTTCACTTAACAACACAGTATCATATGCAAACAACAGTATAGGGAGTTTCCAAACAGTGCCTTCTCTCATTAGGGCAGCTCCAACATCCACTGCCCTACCTTGTATCTCTTTTATAACCCCATCCATATACAGATTGAACAACCATAGAGACATGACAGATCCCTGTTTCAATCCAACCTTCAAATAGAAAAATTCACTCAGTTAACTATCCACATCCAGCCTTAGTACCCTCATACATACTCTTCACGGCATTCAACTTCCCATCTACTCCATACAGTATATTCTTAATACTTTCCACAATCCTTGTTTCTCCACCCTGTCATATGCTTTCTCCAAATCTATGAAGGCCCCATACAACTTCTTTCCCTTTTCTAGAAACTTTTCCACTAAAGATCTAAGAATATCTGCTCTACACAACCTCTTCCCTTCATAGAACCTCCCTGTTCTTCTCCAACTAATTCCTCTGTTCTTTCCCTAACTGTCAATAAGTATTCTGCCATACTCTTTTCCTATTACACGAAGAAGACAAATGCCCCTGTGATTTCCACACACTTCTTTTTCCCCTTTTACTTTGTACAGGGGAATAATTATACATGACTTCCAATCCTCCAGGACTCTACCTTCCTCCCAGGCCAATCTGCACACCTTTCACATCCATTCCACTACTATCTTTCCCCCATGCTTCAGCATTTCACCACACACTCTATCAATTCCCGCGGCTTTCCCCATTTTAACATTTTTCATTGCATTCACAACTTCCATCCTACTGATTTATTCCTCCCTTCTCACATCCCTCTGTTTCCCAGCCATTCCCCAGCCACTTATGTTCGCGTTACTTTCATTTTCTATGTTCAACAGTTCCTTAAAGTGTTCTCTCCATCTACTCACTTTTTCTCCCTTCTCCACTAACAATCTACCATTTTTATCTTTCACTCTCCAACTAACTTCATTGGCACCCTATCTAACTCTCTTTACCTCTTTCCAGAACATTTTCTTACAGTCCCTCCACTTTACACTCAAATTCCTTGTAAATTCCTCATCCACTCTCTCCTTACTCTCTCTTACTGATTTTTTCATTTCTCTCTTCCTCTCTACATATACTTAGTAGCTCTCTCTTCCGTCTCTCAACTTCTTCCACGCCCATGTATATGCTTCCTTTTGTGCCACAGCCTCTCTCACCTCTTTATTCCACCATGCTGTTCCTTGCACCCTCTTTCGTCTTCTCTTTACCCCACACACCTCTTCACAAGCTGCACAGATTTCTTCAGTGAGTATCTTGCACACATCTTCCACGTCCACCATATGCTCCAATCCATATTTACCCAATCGCTCCTCACTTCCCTCTTATATTCTGCCCCTTTTCCACCCTCCGTGTATGTGCTACTTCCTCCTGTCCTTCCCTTCTTCTGTTTCTCCATTTCATTTGGACATTGATTCTGACTACCACCAATCGGTGGTCAGAAAGTCCACTCCCCCAACCTCTATATACTCTTGCATCCATTATACATGTCCTCGTCCTGTCATCCACACACACATAATCAATCATTGCCTTCATTTCATTCAGTTTATCATCCAACCTTCTCATCACTCGCCATGTATACCTATGGATCATCTTGTGCCTGAAGAGGGTATTGGCTATCACCAACCCCCTCCCGGCACAAACGTCCACTAAAGCACTGCCATTCTCATCCATCTCTGCAGGCACACCCCACTCACCAACTACGCCATCCACTTTCACATTCCCAACTTTTCCATTCATATAGCCAATCAAAAACACTCTCTCATTCATTTCAAACTTTTCCATGCACACTTCCGCATTTGTCCAGAACTCTTCTCTCACTCTGCTTTGTGTGTGTGTGTGTGTGTGTGTGTGTGTGTGTGTGTGTGTGTGTGTTTAAGCAAGGAAGAAGGAAGCAAAGGCCAGAAGCTTGTAAGATTATTCTCTCCAAGAAAACAAAAACAAGGTAACAGAGAGCCAAATTCAAACTTCGCTCATTTCTAGATGCCTGGACATACTGCGTTTGCAAGACTGGAGGTCATAGGCAGTAGGAAATACAGACAAGGGGAGACACTGACGTGTGTGTGTGTGTGTGTGTGTGTGTGTGTGTGTGTGTGTGTGTGTGTGTGTGTGTGTGTGTGTGTGTGCTGCACTTGCACAGGCGAGTAATTGTATCACTCCATATAACCACACTGTTTGACTTGGATTTGCTTGCTGTTACTCTCCTTCCATAAGAACACTCCTCGTTTTTAACCACTTCAGTCCGATGGCGTTCTTTTTTCTTGCTACTGCAAAATTATTTTACTCACCTCTGGACTTGTCAAAAGGTTGCAAATATGCAATACAAAACACGACAACGGAGTAAAGGGTTTAAATCACGCCAGAGCAGGGGTTTTGATGCAATTGTTGAACTTCCAAAAGGCCACATTTTTACATCATTAAAATATCCGTGGGAAAAACATATACGAGAACCCGTGTTAATACTCTGTCCTGAGCTTAGGTTTTTGTGATTGCCAGATTATTCTTTTATCTTTACTCGCACGGATACCAAAAACTTCACAATCTGACTACAGTGAGTGTTTGACTGAAAAATCCATGCAATAAAGGTATTACTGCTATGAAAACTTGTTTATTGTGCGAAATGGTGAATGTCTTTTATAAATTTTTATGAACTTTGCAGATCAGAGCATAAACAAACATGGCGGTCCTTCTCACGTTTCCCTGCCGGCTTCAGCTGGAAGGACTGGTTGACGAGAATCTTCTTGCTTTCCTGTCCTCAGTTTAGACTTTATAGAATAGAAACCATTGTCATTCCCATATCCATTAAAATATGGTTTCGCGGGGACCAGTAGTTCTGTTGGGTTTTTCTTCCCTTTTCGCTCGTTTATTAGCAGTGTTGGTGTATGGAAGGTGGACTCTGGAACCTCAGAAACAGACCCAAGCATATGTTCAGAGTCGGGTGCTAAAATAAAATATTTAAGGCAGCAGAAAACCGGTAACATGTGGCGGGACGATTAATCACACACTCTTATCTCACACTTATAGTGCAAGTTGATCAGGTATTTTCATCAGGGTCAGCGAACACGTCCGTGGGTACAGTAAGGCCCAACCATCAAGCATCCCTCCCCTTGAACCTTGTGATAATGATACACTGACTACAGGAAGTCCTACTTACATGTCGGCGATGTCTCCATATATCAATTCCCCCTCCCCCTTCCTCCGCAATTCGCATGAACTGGGCAAGCCATGGTTTGTCTCTAAGACGAAGAGGAGGAGGAGAAGAAGGTTTTGACGGAGACATTAGAGAAAACTATTTTAAGGATAACTACTGTATTCTTACCGAAATTTGTAGGGTGTCTAAGGTATTACAGTACTTGCTTTTACCTTGAGCTGTACAATTATGCTGCACTTGTTCATACAATCTGTAGTGTAAACTGGAGGAAATTCATATACCAGTTTTATCAATTGGATTGTAACTGTAACAGGCAATCATATTATAATGCTATGGACTTCACTGTACTAGGCAGAAATATATATATATATATATATATATATATATATATATATATATATATATATATATATATATATATATATATATATATATATATATATATATATATATAAAAGGCATTGTACTAAATACAGTCATAATGATAATTCGGGAGCTGATACATTGTTTATAAAAAGAATGGTCTAGTATTTCCTTACCAACATTTTTTTTTTCAGTAAGGTTAAGTTAATACAAGAAAGAAATGATTAATTGTTCTTTCCTTTCATGAATTCTCCTTATTTATTACTGATGATATGTTTGGTGTCTATACGAACTGTTTTGCTAGGTGTTTTTAGGGCGGCTTCCCGTCCTAAGAACGCCTGGCCTAGTATTGGGTTCTCTTCAAGACTGGGGCTATACCACAAATGTAGGAGGAGCAGGGCATGGAAACTCAAGGCAACAACTTACACGTATATTCACTAATCTCACACTAGGGCAGTAGGATGTCTCACAATATATCTGACTTATCAGTTCTTGGGCTGCTGAAAGGGGTAAGCGTACCTCGCAGGATACGTGATAGACACAGTTCACAATTCAGGGTGGTACGGTTCACAATATGAATCTGGATGCCTCGGGATTATAATTTGTTCACAGTCTCTAAGATTAGTGGCTCCTGGTCACATGGGAGTTCTTATGTTCAGCATTGTCACGATCACTGAGGGGTGCACTGACTTGATCTTGTTGCTGGGAGCAAAGGGGGGGAGGGGAGAATCTAGGTTGACACAGGGGCAAGGGAGAGAGGGAGGGGTGGCGTGCTGAGCAATAACGATCACCACTTCGGATGCGGGAGCCTTACTTCTATAACACTGCACTTTAAGTCACTGTCTAGGCACGGTCACTTAATGAATCCACTTTTGGCACTCTACTATATGTCAGTGTACTGAGCCACACCTGAGTCACTTATAGTCCAGGTAGGTTGATGTTGTCCCCAATGGGCATGATAAAGGGCCCCGGGTGCTGGGGACTGGGGTCAGAGGTCTGACTGGCGGGGTAGGTGTCAAACTACTCCTCCAGGCCCCTTCTGACCCGCTGGGTGGAGGATCCACGTCGCCTCGGCCGGGGGTGAGGTGGGTCTTGCCCCGAGGAGCTGGAGGCGCTGTCGGGGACCCAGGGGCTGCGGTCCACTCCGGGGTACTCCATCGTCTGGAGGGAACTGCAGCGTCATGCTGGGGAGGGGTCTGTCAGAGGCAAGTCCTCCTCAGGGGCCGGCTGCAGGGAAAACAGCCCCGGGGACAGTGCAGGGCCCTGCCACCAGGCTACCAGCTGTGGACTTCCTGGCTGGGGACTGGTACTACAGCAGGTGGACGTGGGAGGGCGACATGTGGGCGTAGAGGGACTGGAGGCCGTCTCTCATCCACGGACGCGGCAGGAGGCCGTCGCCTGTGTCGTGTCCTCAGGACCGCTACCGACCCTGCGGGTAGTTCAGATGGAGCAGCTGGAGGCCATCTCAGAAGTGGAGTGGCTCAAGGCCGTCTCATTGATGGAGCGGTTTGAAGCCATCTCTTTGGTGGAGCTGCTGGAGGCCATCTCTAAAATGGAGAGGCTTGAGGCTCTCTCCAAGGGGCTGTTTGAAGTGTAAGGTTCAGCTCCACCCCGATCCTGATGTAGGTAGGGCTGGCGAGTGGGTAGTGTGCCCGGGCTGAGGTGTACAGGTTCGGTCAGTTCCAGGGAGTAGGGGCGTGCGGCTACCCGGGACTTAAGCCCATATGGTACGTTCATCCCATACGCTACATCTAACCCTATGTTGTCGCCTTTTGGGGGCATCGTGTCACTGCTCGCTGTTATCATTTCACCACCGTCATTGTGGGTAAAGTCACGTCCCTGTGCCCGGAGGTAGTATGTGTGGGTGGTGTTGGTGCTGTGTGCCGGCGTCAGGTGTTGCAGGAGAGTGGTCCAATGGTCGGTCATCTTGTCCGGGTCATGGTGTGGGACATAAGTGAGGAAGGGGTGGAAGGTTGGGTGGCTGCCTGGAGGAGGCGTAGTAGGTGGTGGGACCCACGGACGTGATGTTTCAGTCCAAAGGCTGGGGCCCTGATAATGTGCCTGATCTTCATGGTGCAGTGGTGTGGTTGTGGTGAGGGCCTCGGCTGAATGCTTGCGAGGGCGGAGGCGGTGGTGCTTTTATGCCGGGGCGTTGCGCATCGGTTTACCCTGGGGATAGAGATGGGAGATGGCTGAGCCTGGTGTATCATGAAGGTGATAGGTGTTGTGTTAGGGATGAGAGAGCAGGGAGGGGAGGGTGGAGGGGTGGGGGATGGGGTGGCGGTGTATCTTGCGGGAGGGCGTGAAAGGCGGCTGGAGCGGGTGACGGTGGTTTTGAGGGTGGGGATGGGTGGTGAAGTGGGTGTGCGGCCTCGTGTCATTACAGCTGTGTTTGGGGTGGCGTGTCCGGAGATAGTGTTAATGGGTTGGCTGTGTGCTGGTGGGTATGCAGTCGTGGTTGAGGGTGGGGAGTGGGCGGCTGAGGGCATCTGGGTCCAGGGTGGTGCGCGCGTGGACAGGGCAGGCTGCAGGTGGGAGCGGGCAGGGTGGTGAGGGAGGATGGAGGTGGTGGGGTGGGCGGTTTTTGCAGCTTTGGTGAATGTAGCGGTGAGGTGGGATGCAGCGCTGGTGAAGGTAGCAGTGAGATGTGATGCGGCGTGACGGGGTGGCATCGATGATGGCGGGGAGGGAGAGGAGGGGAGGGAGAAGGAAGAAGTGACGTAGCAATTGTAGGAATCAGGAGGGGGGTCTGGGGTGGCAGAGGATGGTGAGGTGGCATTAGGCTGGGTGGGGTGGAAAGGGGAGAGGGAGGGGGCATGGAAAGATCGGACATGGCGGTTTCTGTATGTGCGGGGAGTGTTGTGATAGTCTAAGTCACTTGATAGGGGTTTGAGACATAGGTGACGGTGTAGGGGCCCATGAAACTTGGGCCGAGTTTGTGTGGGACAGGCAGCTTTGCCACGATCTCTGTGTTGCCTGGCTTGTAGGGGTTGGAGGGCATAGCATCCGGCTGTAGGTCTAGGCTTTTTTGTTGACGGTGGAGTCGCCTCTTAAGATGGAGGAGGGGACTGAAAAGGGGAGGAGTAGAGGGTGGTTGCAGGTGTTGGGGTAGGGGAAGGAGTGGCACTTCCCCAAAGATGCATTCATGCGGAGTAGTGCCATCTTCCTTGGGGCAGGAGTTCATCCCCCATTGGATGATCTTAACGTGGGCTGGCCAGTCTTCATTCTTTGTCTCCTCTATTTGGGCCTGGATTTGATTCATCAAGGTGTGGTGGTTCCTTTCACATATCCCATTGCCCTGTGGCCAATACAGGGAGGAGTGGAATATCAGTAGCCAAATTGGTTGGCTAGCTCCTCCCAGATGGCGCTGGTGAATTTGGGGGCATTGTCCGAGTGCAGGGCCTGCAGAATTCCAAAATAGGGGAAGATGTGGCAGACCAGGGCCTTGGCTACGGCAACGGCGTGGTGTTCTTTGGCTGGGCATGCTATGAGGAACCTGGAGTAGGTGTCCACAAAGGTGATGATGTACCGATAGCCCACCTTGGGTGGTAGGGACCCCACCACGTCCATGGACAGCAGCTGCCAGGGCTTGTGGCAGTGATGCTTCCCAAAGGGCCGGATGTGCAGGTGATGTCCTTGCCTAGGGCACATGCTCGGCAGGATTGGGCGGTCTGGGGGTCCAATTGATGTCATTGAATGTCTGCAGGAGTCTTTTCGTCCTGAGGTGGATCCCTTTGCTGAAATTAAGATGTCTCATGGCGTCCAGGGCGGCATTAGGGGCAAGGATGTTGTGCCCAGATTGAGTGGAAAGATGGTCGCCCTGTTGCTGCAGCTTGGTGAACTAATGAGGTGGGATCCATGGTGGCCGGTCCTTACTACGCCATTGCGCAAGGATGTCTGATCCAGGCTGGAGTGCGTGGATGGGGAGGCAGGAGGGGGCATCGGCATTAGGGTGGAGTTTGCCAGGGTGGTAGGAGATCTCATAGTCAAACTCTTCTAGGGTTTCTCTCCACCTAGTGAGCTGGGCGTTATGGGTGTCTGGCGGAGCTATTGGAGCAACTGGTGTTCAGTGATGATGGTGACAAGGGTTCCAGAAAAGTAAGCCCGGAAGTGCTCCAAGGACCAGATGATGCCCAGGCACTCCCTCTTGGTGGTGGTGTAATTCCGCTCTGCCTGATTTAGGGTTCGGCTGGCACAGGTGATGATGTGTTCCTGCCCTTCTTGTGCTTGGGCGAGGACGGCGCCGATGGCTATCAGGGAGACGTCTGTGTACAGCCAGAAGGGTAGGGAATAGTCAGGGAAGGCGATGATAGGGGCTGTGGTGAGCTTGCGTTTCAGCGCCTGAAACACTTCCTGTCGTTCAGTGGTCCAATTGAACGGTTCCCCCTTCTGGGTCAAGTCATGGAGAGGCTTGGTGATATCAGCGAAACCCTTCATGAATTGCCGGTACTAGGAAGCAATGCCCAGGAAGGCCCGAACTTCGTGGACGTCCTGGGGAGGGGGAATGTCAGCGATAGCTCGCAACTTGTCTGGGTCGGGTGCAATCCCATCTCTTGAGATCACGTGCCCCAGGAAACAGATGGTCCAGGCTGCCAGGATGCATTTGGAGAATCAGAGCTACAGGCTGGCCTGCCGGATCTGCTGGAATACTCTTCTGAGGCAATGGAGGTGATAGGCCCACATCTTGCTGAAGATAGTAACGTCGTCCAGATATGCTGGACAAACTTCCCAGGTCAGGCTGCTGAGGACAGACTCCATCAATCAGGAGAACGTTGCTGGGGCATTGCAGAGGCCAAAGGGCAGGACAATGAATTCGTAGTGCTTCCCATTGCTAGTGGAAAACGTCATCATCTGTCTGTCCTTGAGTTGCACGGGGACTTGCCAGTAACCCAATTGGAGGTCTAGTGTGGAGAACCAGGAGGCACCATACAGGGAGTCGAGGGAGTCATCTATCCTGGGACGGGGGTTGGCATCTTTGATGGTCACATTGTTGAGGTGGAGATAGTCGACGCAAAAGCGCATGGTACCATCTTTCTTTTGGACAAGGACAACAGGGGAGGATCAAGGGCTGGTGGAGGGTGAGATCACACCGGCATCGAGCATTTCCTAGACCTGCCGGTCTTCCTCCGCCCACTCTTTAGGGTTTTTCCATCTGGATGGTTGGCGGATTGGTGGTCCTGTGGTGTGTATTTGGTGTGTCAGGTAGGTGGTGTGGCTGATGTCGGAGGGGCCTGGCGCAAACAAGTCCTGAAAGTCCAGGAGGAGGTGGCGAAGGATGTCGGCTTGGTGTATTGAAAGGTGATCAGGTATGGATGGCAAGGGGGCGGGGGGGAGGGGGTGGTTGAGCATGGCTCCGCTTCCTCCATCTCTCCCACAATGAGCCCGTTTGGTAGCATGGTGGGGTCGTGGAGATGTTCGCAATTCTCACTGCCGCGACGTGCGGGGGTAGGAAGGTGGGGGGTAGGAGACAGGCCAAGAGTGTTCCTGACAGCAGTCCGGGGGAGAAGAGGAAGGATGTTCCAGTGGGCCTGTTCAGGGGGAGCCAAGCTTCGTGATGCAGTGGAATTGTCGTGGTGGAGGCGATAGTGGCAGGAAAGGTGGGGAGAGGGTGGGGGTCATGGGGGGGTGGCATGGGTGGGGGCAGGGGGAGACATGGGGGAGGTGGGGGGCGGGGATGTGGGTGTCGGGGGCAGGGGGGCAGGTGCATACTGCTTTCAAGGCTTGGGGGGCAGGGACTGGAGCCTTGCTGAACTGAAGCTGCCGCTTGTGGCAGCCTATTGTGGTACGTAATTTTTGCTGGAGGTCCCGCCCCAGGTATCCGTCATAGTTGTGGCAGGTGGAGCCGAAGATAATAAATTTGTGTCGAGTGGAGGTGAGCTGGGTGTCAGCGAATGGGGCCCGTGTTTCCCCATGGATAGGCAGGGGGCCGTCCCCCACGTCTATGAGTTGAGCAGACATAGGAAAAAGCAGGCCGAAGGCCGGCTTGTGATGGGAGTAGATGAGGCTGTAGTGGCAGGATCTGGCTGCTCCCGTGTCGACCAGCAGCCTCGCTTTTACCCCATTCAGTCTAATTTCTTCATAGACTGAGGGGTGGTATTTGCAAGAGGCAGTTCACACCACTGTGGTGAGATGCGGGGGCGGTCTTAAAAATCCAGCAGTGGGGGCGTGTCCTCTTTCTCTGGCTCTGGTTCCTGTACGTCGGTGTTTTCCATGGGTGGGTTGTCATCCCAAGGGTCCTCGTCTCCCAGGGAGGATACATTGCGTCGCCCCAGGGTGTTCCTTTTCCACTGGGCAGCCTTGAGCTGCTCCTGTATGTCGTGGAGCAGGCATTGGTGGCTCCATGCGGAGAATTCCCAGGGGTTGATTGAGATGAGGTTCTGGTTCTCCCTCTGTCTGGGGCGTTTGCTTAGAGGATAGGCCCTGGATGGGTGGGGCACCGGCATGGGGCTGATGTGAGTTGGTGAAAATTGGGGTTTGCCATGCAGTGCTGGGTTGTTGGTTGGGACTTGCTAACTGCGTTAATTTGTTGGGAGGTGGAGCAGGAGGTTAACAGCCGTCATATCAGCCAGACGTCCCTGTCTAGGTCTCCCTTTGGGTCGTGAATTGTGAAGTGCTCCTTGGCCAATATTGGGGAGGACTCTAATCTGGGTATTGAAAGTATGTTGTTCCCGGGTCTCTGTGTTTGCTTCCGGGTATGCAGTGGTGATGAGCCGCCTTGCCCGGATCAGTGTATCGACCAGGTTCCAGTCGTATGTTAGGTTATCCAATTGTGACAGTGCTACAACTTTCCCGAGAGAGGGTGTAACTGCTTCTGTCACTATTGTCGAGAAGTTTGCCCAGGATAGGTCGGGGACGATTTTGGGGACAATGCTGGGTGCTGCCTTGCCCAGCAATGGTAACGTTACAGCAATTTTCCGTCTATCATCCTCAAACCTGATATCAAGCAGCGGCTTGATGATCGATTAATATGTGTGGATATCGTATTGCTCTTGCTCGACTTTGGGTAGCTGAACATGTGGTTTAGTTGCCATTTTGGAATTTTCTCTATTTTTGTTCCTCCTTTAGTCTAACTCGGTCTGGGCCAAGAACCTCAGCTATCCACCAATGTTATGCTAGTTGTTTTTAGGGCGGCTTCTCATCCTAAGAACACCTGGCCTAGTATTGGGTTCTCTTCAAAACCGGGGCCATACCACAAATATAGGAGGAACAGGGCATGAAAACTCAAGGCAACAACTTACCCGTAAATTCACTAATCTTACACAAGGGCAATAGGATGTCTCACAATATATCTGACTTATCAATTCTTGGGCTGCTGAAAGGGGTAAGTGAATCTCGCAGGATACGTGATAGACACAGTTCACAATTCAGGATGGTACAGTTCACTATATGAATCTGGGTGCCTTGGGATTATAATTTGTACACAGTCTCTAAGATTAGTGGCTCCTGGTCACATGGGGGTTCTTATGCTCAACATTGCCATGATCACTGAGAGGTCTATCTATCTATCTATCTATTGCCAGACGCCTCAATCCCGTTTGGGGTGGCCACAAACAAATCGCCTCCAAGTCGCCCTGTCCCCCGCCATTTCACTGCCCTTCTCCCAACTCACACCCCCCTCTCTCATATACCTCTCCACCCCATCCCTCCATCTCATCCTCGGCCTCCCCCTCCCTCTTCCCCCCTCCACCTCACTCACATACACTCTCTTCGTCAGTCTCTCACCCTCCATCCTCTCCACATGGCCAAACCACCTCAGTGTGTTCCTCATAACGCTTCCTATCACATCCACATCCACACCACAACGCTCCTTTATATCCTCATTCGTCAGCCTGTCTCTCCACGTGACTCCACAGGCTCCTCTTAAATAACTCATTTCCACTGCTCTCACTCTTGACTTGTGTCCTTCCAACAATGTCCAAGCTTCACTTCCGTACGTTAGAGTTGGTATCACAATACTGTCATGTAGTAACTTTTTCACTTCCATGCTCACTTCCCTGTTTCTTATCACTGCTTTCAAGGAACCAGCAACCTTTCTTCCCTGCTGTACCTTTTCAAGCACTTCACCCTCCAAACCTCCATCCTTACTCATCACACTACCCAAATACTTAAACGTACTCACATTTTCCAATTCCTCACCATCTAACCTCGCTGTACATTCACTAACTTCACCTCTCTCAAAGACCATCACTTTACTCTTCCCTACATTCACCTTTAGGTTCCGTTTCTTACACACTCTCTCAAACTCATCCACCAAGCCTTGCAGCTCCCCTTCGTCTTCACTCAACAACACAGTATCATCTGCAAACAACAGTACAGGGAGTTTCCAAACACTATCCTCTCTCACCAGGGCCACTCCAACATCCACTACCCTACCTTGTACCTCTTTTATTACCCCATCCATGTACAGATTGAACAACCATGGAGACATGACACATCCCTGTTTCAAACCAACTTTCAAAGAGAAAAATTCACTTAGTTCACCATCCACACGCACTGCAGCCTTCGCACCATCGTACATACTCTTCACAGCATTCAACAACTTCCCATCTACTCCATATATTCTTAACACTTTCCACAATCCTTGTCTATCCACCCTGTCATATGCTTTCTCCAAATCCATGAAAGCTGCATACAACTTCTTTCCCTTCTCTAGAAACTTTTCCACTAAAGATCTAAGAATGAATATCTGATCTACACAACCTCTTCCCTTCCTAAAGCCTCCCTGTTCTTCTCCAACTAATTTCTCTGTTCTTTCTCTAACTCTGTCTATAAGGATCCTACCATACACTTTTCCTATTATACTAAGAAGACAAATGCCCCTATGATTACCACACACTTCTTTTTCCCCTTTTCCTTTGTACAAGGGAATAATTATACCTGACTTCCAATCCTCCGGGACTCTACCCTTCCTCACTGAGAGGTGCACTGACTTAATTTTGTTGCTGAGAACAAAGGGGGGGAGGGGAGAATCTAGGTTGACACAGAGGCAAGGGAGAGAGGAGGGGGGCGTGCTGAGCAATAACGATCACCACTTCAGATGTGGGAGCCTTACTTCTATAACACTGCACTTTAAGTTACTGTCTAGGCACGGTCACTTAATGAATCCACTTTTGGCACTTTACTATATGTCAGTGTACTGAGCCACACCTGAGTCACTTATAGTCCAGGTAGGTTGATGTCATCCCTCATGGGCGTGATGAAGGGCCTCGGGTGCTGGGGACTGGGGGCAGAGGTCTGACTGATTGGGCAGGGGCCAAACAACTCCTCCAGGCGCCTTCTGAGCCGCTGGGTGGAGGATCCACGTCACCTCGGCCGGGGGTGGGGTGGGTCTCGCCCCAGGGAGCTGGGGGAGCTGTCGGGGATCCAGGGGCTGGGGTCCACTCTGTAGTACTACATCGTAAGGATGGGACTGCGGCGTTGTTCCGGAGAGGAGTCCGTCAAGGGCAGGTCCTCCTCAGAGGCCAGCTGCAGGGAAAACAGCCCCGGGGACAGTACAGGGCCCTGCCACCAGGCTACCAGCGGTGGACTCCCTGGCTGGGGACTGGTACTACGGCAGGTGTACACAAGAGGGTGACGTGCGGGCGTAGAGTGGCTGGAGGCCGTCTCTCATCCGCGGGCGCGGCAGGAGGCCATCACCTGTGTCATGTTCTCCACTGACCCTGCGGGTAGTCCAGGACCACTACCAACCCTGCGGGTAGTCCAAATGGAGCGGCTGGAGGCTGTCTTAGAAGTGGAGCGGCTTGAGACTGTCTCTTTGGTGGAGCGGCTTGAGTCCGTCTCTTTGATAGAGCAGCTCCAGGCCTTCTCTTTGGTTGAGCAGCTTGAGGCCATCTCTTTGATGGAGCGGCTTGAGGCCGTCTCTTTGGTGGAGCGGCTTGAGACCGTCTCTTTGGTGGAGCAGCTAGAGGGCATCTCTAAAATGGAGCAGCTTGAGGCCGTCTTTTTGGTGGAGCGGCTTGAGGCCGTCTCTTTGATGGAGCGGCTTGAGGCCGTGTCTTTGATGGAGCGGCTTGAGGCCGTCTCTTTGGTGGAGCAGCTAGAGGCCATCTCTAAAATGGAGCGGCTTGAGGCCGTCTCTTTGGTGGAGCGGCTTGAGGCCGTCTCTTTGATGGAGCGGCTTGAGGCCATCTCTTTGATGGAGCGGCTTGAGGCCGTCTCTTTGGTGGAGCAGCTAGAGGCCATCTCTAAAATGGAGCGGCTTGAGGCCGTCTCCAAGGGGCTGTATGGAGCGTAAGGTTCAGCTCCACCCCGATCCTGACGTAGGCTGGGCTGGCGAGAGGGTAGTGGGCCCAGGCTGAGGTGTACGGGTCGGGTCGGTTCGGGGAGTAGGGGCGCGTGGCTACCCGGGACTTGTGCTCATATAGTACGGACACCCCGTACGCTACATCTAACCCTCTGTTGTCGCCTCCTGGGGGTGTCGTGTCACTGCTCGCTGATATCATTTCACTAACAAATGGCAAAGTTTTTTCCCTCATCTTCTAGCCGCGTGGAAAAAAATAATCTATCAATTTATCTGTAGTTAGACGCAAAAATCCCGTCTGGTGTTGCCGTTAGTCTTTGAGTTAGATGTTTTACTGGGAGGGGCTCTAACCCTCCGCCAACCCACCTACTGACACGTAGGAAACACGTATTGGTTGGTTATATGATTACCACTCAGCATTGTAAATGGTTTCCTGACTTGCAGGAAACAATTAGGCTTCTCACTCAAAGCAGTGCCACGTAAAAGGGAAAGAAGAGTAAGAAAATGTGACAGGAAGGATGAGAGAAATAGGAAGAGAGGAGGACAAAAGATAAAGGTGAAGGAAGAAGTAGGGAGCAGTACATCAAGTGAGTGAACGATGGTCGCCGCCACCAACCACCATTACGATTGAAAATTATGGCTGTTTCATATTTTCAGGGCCCACTCTGGATCTTAGTCTATACATTGGATTTGCACTGGATTCATTAAAAGAAATATTAACCTTACTTAGAGAAAAGCTTTTTTTTTTTTTTTTTTTAATGCGAACAATTATTTGTGCCTTTTCGTCAGGTAGCCCCTCATTTATCCCCTTGTCTACTGTCGGTTTCTTCTAAGCTTGATAAAATCGTTTGTGGTAACAACCACAAAATAATAAAGATAACAGGATACCGAAGGAGTTAAGGCTTAAGTGCATGTAGTTTCTCACAAACTTGCATAAAATAGTGTGGGGCAGTAAGTAGGCTGCCATATATAAGTGATATCAGCGTACTGTACAGTCGCCATCCAGAGAAAGTATGCAGGCCTTGTCGATGCCCTGGACAGGAATCCAAAAATGGTCTGGTGCTCGGACATCTCTTTAAATCCCCTCCCCTCCTCCTCCCTCCTCCCATTTCCAACTACAACCACCTTCCTTGATCTCATGATCGAGAGGTAGCTCACTTTTTTGTTTTGCATTACGAAGCACACACACACACACACACACACACACACACACACACACACACACACACACACACACACACACACACACACACACACACACACACACACACACACACACACACACACACACACACACACACACACACACACACACACACACAGAAATGTATGATAAAATACGGCAAGAAGACAGGTCATTACTAGCTTGACTCAAACCTGTTGAAAAATAACACCCTCTCTATCTTTGAGAGCTTGGGTGTAATTAATGAAATTCAGTAAGTAAAAATATTTGTGTAAAGGTTGAGGCTTGTTCTACCTTAAGCTTAAAGTATCAGCCAGTAGCGAGAATAAAATAGTAGTTTACTTCCTGAATGAACTATTTGGAGAGTGTTTGCCTTTCAGTCAGTATGTATTCAGATGCTTACGTCTTCTTGTCCGGGAGAGTCGTGTTTTCACCTAACTTAATAAAATCATCTGGCAGTAACAATATTGCAGAATCCATTAATGTGAACTGATAATTCCAGTTAATGTGAACTGTTCATTCAGAAACTGTCTGCCTCACTTTCGTTCTGTTTATTTTACCTGACCCCTCCAATTACAGACCAATAGCTGTCACATCTTCTCTTGGTAAGGTATTTGAAACTTTAATTAATAAGCATATTGTTAAACATCTTGAATCCAACAACTTAATTAGTGATAGACAATACGGTTTTTGCCGCGAAAGATCCACCATGACATACTCAATCTCTTAACTCATACGATCCATCAGTCAATTGATCTTTTTGGAGAGACTCATGCAGTAGCTCTTGATGTCTCTGGAGCTTTCGACAAAGTGTGGCACCGTTCCCTACTGTCCGGGCTCCCTTGCTGTGGACTGGCGTCTTTTGTTCCTTTGATTTCTTCTTGTCTTGGTGACAGGAAAGTGAGAGTGGGGGTGGATGATGTATATTCGAATTTCCACTCAATTAACGCCGGCGTGCCGCAGGGATCAGTTCTGGCGCCAACCCTATTTCTGGTTCATATTAATGATCTCTTATCTGTCACTCACAATCCCATTCACTCATATGCAGATCAACACTACATAGTTCATTCACACTCAGACATCCAATTACAAAGTCTAATATCTCTACCTCTCAACTCAGTACAGCCATCTCCATAAATGAAGATCTATCTACAATCAGTGAATGGGGACAAAACAACCTTGTCTCTTTTAATGCTAGTAAAACTAAATATATACAGTTTACTAATAGACAGATATTGCCAGATTCGTACATTACCTTCAGTGCTACTAATATTCCCATCTCCAAAAGTATTGAAATTCTTGGTGTCTCAACAGTGCCCTCAGCTGGACCTCTCATGTCAGATCACTTGCTAAAACCGCCTCAAAGAAACTTGGATTATTGTACAGAGTCCGTAACTTCTTTGCCGATAAGCAGTTGGCTATAATTTATAAGAGTCATGTGCGCTCTCAGCTTGAATATTGCTCACCCTTGTGGGATGGTTGTGGAGAGGTTGCATTAAGACAACTAGACAAAATTCAGAATAAAGCTGTTAGAATCATTAACAACCCTGCCATTACATATAAACTACCTCCCCTGCAAGTAAGAAGGAATGTTGCTTCCCTTGCATTATTTTACAGATATTTTTTTGGGCAAATGCTCAGACGAAGTTGCGTCCATGGTGCCACCTCTCTATGCCTTCCCTCGTGCTACACGGGCATCTGGTAGCGCTCATGACTGGAATGTCACTCAACCATATTGCAGAACTTCTGCCTATCAGAATTCTTTCATTCCCCGAACTGCATCTCTCTGGAACTCGCTTCCCCAGAGTTGTTTTTCTCCAAATTTCAACCTACAACTGTTCAAGTCTAACTGTTACAGATATTTTATGAACAGAGGACACCAGTAATCTGGTGTATGGATTATTTTTTTTCCCCCATTTGTTTTTCCTTCCTCCGTTCTGTTATTAAAAAAAAAAAAAAAAAAAAACCTGCTCCTCTGTCTTCCACGTCTTCATCTACAAGAAAGAGTTTATTCTCACTTATGCTGAATGAAATCGCCTGTTTTTAGCAATAATTGTGAAATGACGATTGGGAGACTGTCTGTTTGTCTTCCCCCTTCTCCATCTGCCCAGTAACATTGCCTATCACGTTCTCCTTTACAAGAAGGGTCTATTATCACCTAATCTGAATAATGTCATCTGGTGAAATCAGGAATATAATAAGTCGCTGTGAATCAACGATCCAAAATCTCCGTCTGTCTGTTTGTCTGTCCGTCAGTCTTATTATGGAGGCAACTTCTTTCCGAAGATACATGTAATCGTATGTCTGTAACAAGAATAAAATTACAATTATTCTCAGTCTAAAATGGGGTGTGTGGTGTCTTTCCCTTTCCTTGTGGGAATAGTTTATATTCAACCTGGCTTACTAAATATATTTGTTGATATTAAGAATAAAATAACAACACTGACGAATCTGTCTAAGGCACTTGCCGTCTCTCCGTGAGTTTTTCCGCTTATTTCTCTGAGGATGACTTCTGTTCAACAACATGATTCTCTGTTAGAATTCCAAGCAAGCTTGATTGTTATCGAAAATATTACAATATATTACATCTGAGGCCAATACGAGTTTTTTTTCTCATTCCATTTTACCTCACGTTCTTTTATTATGTTAATGTGCAGTCGAATTTTTTCTTAAGTATATACGTCATTCTGAGCATTGTAAGCTGCCTCAAACAGTGAAGGAAAGGAGTCAACTACCCTTCGATCAAGCTGGGTGATGATAGTTTAGGACAGAGGGAGGGAGAGACGAGTAGGGGGGTTGGGGATTTCATCAGATGACATTAACCATATTGTGATACCAGACCCTTCTTGTAGAGAAAAACGTGATAGGCAATTGGGCAGACAGACAAGGAGAAAGACGATCTCTTAATCATTATTTCACATTGACTGCTACTTCACTCCTGCTGTAAACAGGCGATTTCATTCAGGATAAATGAAAATAAACTCTTTCTGTAGTTGGAGACGTGGAAGACAGAGAAGCAGGTAAAATAAACAGAACGAAAGTGAGGCTGACAGTTTCCAAATTATCAGTTCACATTAATTGATATCGCGTTATTGTTACTGCCAGATAATATTATTCAGTTGAAGTGAAAATACGACTTTCCCGGACAGGAAGACCTAAAGCATATGAAGACATACTGACTAACAGACAAACGCTCCCCAAATAGTTAATTCATGAAGTTAACTGCAATTTTATTCTTGCTACTGGCTAAAGTTTTATTAAGCTTAGGGTAGAACACGCCTCGCCCGTTACACAGATATTTTTGCTGACTGAATTACAATAATTACACCCACGCTTTCAAAGATAGAGCGGGGGTTATTATTTAACAGGATTGAGTCAAGCTCGTAATGACCTGTCTTCTTTCCGTATTGTATCACACATTTCTGTGTGTGTGTGTGTGTGTGTGTGTGTGTGTGTGTGTGTGTGTGTGTGTGTGTGTGTGTGTGTGTGTGTGTGTGTGTGTGTGTGTGTGTGTGTGTGTGTGTGTGTGTGTGTGTGAGCGCTTCGTACCTCGAAGCAAAGGACTGAGCTACCTCCCGATCAAGAGATCAAGGAAGGTAGTTGTAGTTGGGAATGGATGGAGGGAGGAGGAGGAAAGAGGGTTTAAAGCTGTGTCCAAACACCAGACCGTTCTTGGTTTCCTGGCAACGGCATCGACAAGGCCTGGATAATTTCTCTGGATCGCGACTACACATTGTCAAAGACACTGCGACACTGTCGATATAAAAGTAGTAGAAGGGCGACGTTCTTATGGTCATGGGAGGCTTGATAGCACCTCTTCCGTACCAAGATGTTCCTGCATCCGGCACAGTAATATTTCTACCTGAGATATTATAAAAATGAAACATAAAAATGAATGTGATGTCACTCTTCCAGTGGCGTAAAAAAACATAAGAAACTAGCAAGGAGTAATACACAAAGTAATTCGCTCAGAATGAATACTGTAGGTAACTTCTTACGTCACAACAATACGGCCAGCGTTGTGAAGTCAGCGTCTTTAGTCCGATGGCGTATTTCTTTCTTTTCAGTTCTTATCCTCTCAAGATGATTTTGCCAACCTTAGTATAGGCTTTTCGAACTAGACTGGATATATACTTCATATAAACATATATATATATATATATATATATATATATATATATATATATATATATATATATATATATATATATATATATATATATATATAGCTTTCATTAGCTTCTTCATTACTAGGGTGCCCGCCTGAACAGAATAACGTATCTGGTGGTGGCAGGATCAAATGGCTGTCGTGTTTGGACTGGAAGAGTAAAAGTAAATCCATGAACGGTCACTTGTGTTACACCACGCTAATACTGCCACCAATAACCTTCTCGTGGTTATTGGTGGCACCTCCAGTAATATAATTCGACTACCGCCATTATCTTAAAGTGAGCATGGGTGTTTAACAGTGTTAATCAAAATAATATGAACTTACGGTAGCCAGAATAAAGCAAGAAAAAAACAGACGTCTTAGTGATGATGTTAATGGCAGGAATGATAAAGACGGTAACATTGGGTAGCATATCATTGTGGAAAGTGTAGGGCCCCGAGGCTAGGCTGCACTTGCACAGAACATTTAACGTCTTCAGTTTAGGGATAGGCAATCTTTTTTCCATTCAGTTCTAACCAGCTTCTGTCGACTGCATTCAGCTCTGGGGAGACCTCTTGTTGTGAGGGGATTAACGGAAGTAATTCTTATCCCCTTGACTGCGAGAGGTCCTTCGTAATAAAAACATGATGGTCTTTTGGTAATAATAATAATAATAATAATAATAATAATAATAATAATAATAATAATAAATAATCTGGTCTTTCCTAATAGCGCCCGTTATTCCAGATGAATTCACTAGGCCCCTCAAAAAACATTGATATTTAAAGGAATTGTGATAGTATAGCTACACCATACAAACTTCGACTATCTATCTATCTATGTATCTATCTATGTATCTGTCTATCTATATATATATATATATATATATATATATATATATATATATATATATATATATATATATATATATATAACATTGTGCGTTTAAATAATATTATATATAACATATATAAAGCAATGTAATGAATGTGTCATGGCAGGAATAATAAAGATTAATATTCAGTATCATTCTTGCGAAGTATGAGGCCCCAAGGTTAAGTTACTCGAGTCCAAATTAATTACCGTTTGGCCCACTTTATTGGCTAGGGTAGGTCAGATCCTTTAACCCACTGAACCCGGGGATGTCTTTCTGATATTATTTTTGACATGTGTGGACGATTTTCTTCAGCTTAATATACACTTTTTGAATTGGAGGGAGTTAGATACAGTATTAATAAATCCCTTCACTATGAAAGGTCCTTACCCATGCTGAATAAGATCGTTTGGTAAGAGTAGGAATATTGTAATAAGAACGTCCCCGAGAATCAGAGGGATAAGGACAGGTGACTGGCCTGCACCCCTTTCGTGACCAAAATACCTTCAGTTGTGTCTTAGCAATTCGAATAGATGTGTCTAGTGCCTTGATCTTTACGCCAACTGGCACTTTAGACAATAAGGTTACCAGAATTAGGAGCATATGTACAAATTCCATTGTACTGAACGGAATCATGACCCACATTTTCTGAGTGACCGAGCTGATGTACTATCATTGTTAGTGTTATATTCGCCGTCGTCGTCTTCATCCTTATTATGTCTCCTTTTCCTTCTTTTCCTGTCCACATAATTTATTATTACTCTTCCCTCATCCTTCCTACTTTTCCTTCTCTTACCGATGGAGAGGGTGGGATGAAGAAAAATGAAAAATGAGAACAGAGGGATGGGAAACAATCAGGGGGCTTAGCGAGAATGGATTATATCATCATTCCAGGTAGAGAAAAATGGAAAATTGACACAGACCTAAACGCAATCCGGTATATGTCGTTCACATGACAGAAGAAGACCTACCTGAAGTGAGAAATCATCACCACCAGCACCATCACCACCACCCTGACCTATTTTCCCACCTAAGGATGGGGTGCTGAACTAAGTAAACATCCACGTCTCACGCACAAATCGTCCGCGTAGTCAGAGTAAGTGACTCATACACATCTTTGGAGGGAGGGTGTGAGGAACGTGGAGGTGGCTCTGACACATGAGTAATGATGGACCTACTTCGTTCCCAGGGTCGTATCCTTGTGACATTAGAAGGCTCATTTGCATCTCCTTCGTTCCCAGGGTCGTATTCTTGTGCCATTAGGTTCATTTGCACCTCCTTCGTTCCCAGGGTCGTATTCCTGTGACATTAGAAGGCTCATTTGCACCTCCTTTTCAGCTTTGTGAATCTGATGATGTATATTTTAGTCGATCATTGCTACTTTCAGACAGTTTTATACAGCTTTGAGTAGATCTCATGTAGTGAAGGGGAAAATGAATGTTTGCTTTAAAATCTCCACTTCAAAAATTCTCTCATACTGAACAAAATTATGCAGAAATACCACAATAAAAATGAAAAATATGTCACTGAATTGAAAGTTAGAGAATTATGAGGGAGACAGTGGCCAAGTGGTTTCAAGCGTGATGTACAAAAGGTTGTCCATGGTGGCGCGTTGCCGTTGATGCATTTAAATCAAGGTGGTTTCAGGGAACTAGTTTACATGGTTTGTGGTGGTCCTTTCTTGCACTTCTCCATTTTTGTGACTTACTGTACCTTAGGACTTGTTGTACAGACACTTTCACTCGTCCCATATAGAGATGCAGGCTTCGTGGTAGTCTTCTGAATGAATTTGCTTCGAAAAGACATAGAAATCAGTATTTGGCTATTTCTTCTTCATGGTAAATCTTAATGTTTCTCTTATACCCTGGTTATTCAGTGAATGATTCTGCATTGAATTTTTTTTATATCTTTCTTATATGTTGATTATACCTTTAGCATCCGGGGTTTGCATAAATAATGTACAAGAGAACATTAATTAGCATTTAGCAGAAATAAGCTTGCTAAAATGAGGGGCAAGAGAATCGTCCTGTATCTTTTTTAACATGGATATTACATAAGGAACATACAAAAGAGCACTGGCATTTCATAAACAGAATTTAATATTTTAATAATAATGTGTTAGGGAGTCTCTTAAGTTCATGGGAATACGGCATGGCTAGGGTCGTATTTTTGTCAGCTTAGGCTGCTTTTTCACACTTGTTTCGTAGTTATTAATTTTACTTTTTACACCTTAGGTCAACTGTATATTCATTTAAGCAGTTTTAATATCGATAAAGTTTACATCAGTATCACAAAGTGATCAATATTATCGTGACAAAAGCAGAAACACACTTGCAAGGGACATTCGTGAGGAAGGCACCTTAAGTGACGAGAACATGGCACCCAGTCACTATCAACCCTCCACCCTCTGCTTGTGGCTGGTAGGGTCACACGTCCCACATCGCACACTTCGTTGTTTATACCTTTGTGGCGGCAGCAGACATGGTGACAGCAGTTGCTGCGATACTGACGATTGTCTTGTTTATTCACGAATGATGAAGTGAAACATTTTCTCTGGCCACTTCAACACGTGTGTGAGCACAGTGTCTTGCATTATACAGTACAAGCGTCTGTCATGTCTACCCTAACTTCTTAGAGAAGTCTCCATTTGAGGCACTGTTCTCAGTGATTATTGTTAGCCTAATGGTCGGTATAAAAATATTTTAACAAAGCACTTCAGTAAAATCTGATTCAGCTTTTTAACAGGCCAGAGCACAAAAACAGTCATTAGATGGTATCTATAATGATATTAAGACCTGTGGAAGGTGCTGTATGTATATGACTTTTTCATCTCGTGCATTTCTAGCTTTTGAAGAGACAACCTTTGAAGCTCACGATTTCTGATTCCTCATAGTTCATTCCTTTTACCGATTAGGGGGATGGGGATCTGCATCTTCTATAATGAACAGCTGAAGTGTGGAAATTGCACCGCCGATGCTTGGCTATGCAGAAGAGCGTCGGTGCGGTCTTACAAATACGGGATAGCTCTTGGTGGCTGGTGTGGCCTTCGTGCTTATCTCATGGTTATCTCACAGTGCACGCAGTCTACAAGGCTCATTCTCGCCCCTGAAGGGAAGTATATATTTAGTGAGTCGGATCACGTACACACACCCGGGAAAGTATCGTTACACCTCTTGCACGAAACAAAGTGACATCACAAACGAACAATTTGATAACAGGCCCACGAGGAGATTTCCTCGTGGACCTATTATCAAATCTTTCGTTCATGGTGTTACTTTGTTTCGCGCAAGAGGTGTAACGATACTTTTCCTAGCGTGTGTATCTAGAGCCCATTAACGGAACTCACTTTACTTAGTGAAGAATATGTCACTGAATTGCTCCGAATGGCACCGCTACCATAAAACTCCATAAGGATAGCGAGAAAATACTGAAGAAGGGTGGTGCAGAGTTGTTCATTGGATGTCTAGAAAACATTGTTTAACATTAGATCAGAATGAATGAACTGACGTAAATGGTGAATGCTTAAACATTCATAAATTTATTGATGACATAGTTCTTTACTGATATTTGGCAGAGGACTTACAAATTATTACTGAATTAGACAGTGAAATAACAGAGTAAGCATAAAATGGAGTATAATTAAATTAAAATTATGTTGAATAACTTTCCACAGCTCCCTAAGCACTAACTGAAGTACGAAAATATGTCTGATGAACAGAAGTAGAATTCTGACTTTAATTCATTTAGCAAAAAAAAAAAAAAAAAAAAAAAAAAGTACCGCGCTTAGTTAAAATAATGGATCAAGCTTGATGAAGAGAGGTTATATCTGAGGTAATCAACAAAGCTGGAAGAAGTAATTACTAAACCCGAAAAGCAGAAATGGGTATAGGCGGTCACGTCCATCTCCGAACAGGTGTCGATAATGGATGGACGATTAAGGTAACAGTGGAACCCAGAGATGGAGTGAAAGGAAAATGTAAGCAAAGAAGCAGACGGAGGAATAAAATTCGTAAATTTCTGCTTGGCCAGGATGGATAGGGCTCTACTGTAAGCAGCTTAAGAACCTCTGTTTTTACCTTCGCGATATTTTCCATACTACACCTTAACATTCTCTAGTATGTTGTTCATATCGTTTTAATATCGACATTATGTGCATCAGTAAAATACAAGATTTTGAGAAGTAATGTGCAGATTAAATAACCAAGGAAGAGTTGCTACGGATCTGCTTAGCATACAATTCATATTTCCGTACTGTGTCCCATTTCAACACCTCGCGCTAAGTTTTCTCCTCCCCGAATGATCGCTCTTAATTTAACCTAACCCAAAGAAACCTATCCCAACCTAACTAACCTTATTTACGCCCTAGAGTCAGTGAAGCAGCTTTTTTATTCTATTCATCCTACTTCCAGACAAATTTACTCAGCTTTGGTGAGAGTATTCTAACAGAATAATATAACCTTCATATACCTCATATACCCTTTTACTACGAGAATTCTCCCCGGAGCTGAGTAAAATCGTTTGGTAGCAGCAAAAAATCAATCAACAAGTTACCGTACTGAAGAAGTTAACTTTACATGTTAATGTAACCCAGCATCACATCCATCATCCTGTCATCCAATCCTTCAGTTACCTCTTGAGGATCCCCGGGTTAGGCTCTTTAATTTAGGCCTTTAAAACAAATGACCAATCACTTTTCCTGAGGCGTTATATGAACAACAAAACCCAACCAAACTTTGCACATAAATCATTTTTGGCATATCCGGGTGCAACGACTAGACTAACTACTCCACCAGGTGTCCATTTGGTTACATAGTTAACACTCAACGCACTAGATAATTTTATGGACTACAAGAAACCTCTTGGCTTGATACGAAATGAAGAGTCACGTGAAGGTACCGCTACATCAAGCGAGTGGATAATGGGTACCCCCCCCCTTCAATCTGATTTTATCCGGAGTTAATCTGCAACCTCCTGGGAAAAAAAAATAACTCGGCAATAGATAGGAAATTTGCGGCCGTGATGGAACAATTAAACATGCCATTAACGCCTGCAGGGCACAAGTATGAAACAAAAACGATGTGGAGGTAACATAACTTGTCATAAATATGCAGACAATTAAAGACCCTGTTCAATTTAACTTGCCTTAAATTTATCATATGTTTATCTTAATTGCTGAGCTACAGTATTACAATAGATAACACTAAATTATGGTGACTGTCTCGAAAAAGTGCAATGAAAAGGACTTAAAGCCATAACATTATCATATTTTGCCATTGTTGCAGTAAAAATGCTGCAAATAGACTAATATTACTGCCAAGTGGACAAAGGCCTGAGAGTTTAGGGGGCCTTATAAACCCACACGAATATGACAAAGTGATGTCTATGTTGGAGTTAGGGGCAAGCAGGTGTTTATAGTTCGTTCACCTTAACCTGGAGGGGATTATCGCCCTTTTGCAGTTTATATTCTCTACCATGACTCTGTACTTTCCATAGCACTTTATCGTGTCTAGAACCGGCTACGTTAAGGTGAACAGAGTATTTCCATTTATTTTCTGCGTTTCACTCTGAGCACAGATTAGATAGTCTGTTCCCTAAGACGCAACAGTCAGCGTACGTCTCGCATACCTCCACGCGTCACCTATTCAGCTTTGATAACCACCGTTCTTACTGAATTCATGCTAAGGCAGTCGTTCAGGACTGGTGTAGTGGTATTAGCAAGGTGGTGTCTGGTGTGTGTCAGTGGGTCAGGTGGAAGGTCATGAAGCCTGCTTTAACGTAACTCAAATAAACAAATTGTTCCCTGCCTCCTCCAAGCATTGAACTCGCTTTCATTTAGACAGTAGATCACTTCTCATGCCATGTGACCTTCATAACCCCGAGAATACTGGTGTTGGTGTGTGTTGGCGTGAGGAGCAAGTAGGGTATTACGCTGTGTGGTCACGGCCTGGGGCACATGGCACAGTACTCAGGTTACGCCAGGTTCTCTACCCCTACACACACACACACACACACACACACACACGTCGATCTCATTACTGGCTCCCCATGACAGTTACCACCGCAGCTCACAGACATGTGCGTACACATCTCTCTCTCTCTCTCTCTCTCTCTCTCTCTCTCTCTCTCTCATACACGCACATGCACACACTTGTGTGTGTGTGTGTGTGAGTGTGCGGGGGGAGAGGAGGGGTTCGTGGGTGTGACGTAGCTGCTGCCTCCCTGAAATGTGCGTATTGAACCGGTGAGGAGTAGGGGACTGAAGTGTGAAGGAGGCTGGAAACAATGCCATATTATGCATTAGCAACCAGATAACCTGATCGCAGTTTCCCACTGAGATGTTGAAGTATCTCTTGCCCTTTAACTATATGCCCAGTGTGCAATTAGATAACGTGAATTTTATAGCATGGCACTTTATAATACTCACAGTTTAGTTAGTTTGCGCTGCATAAATCTTATATTTCAATTTCACTCCACTATGGAGTGCTCCTCCACTTGAGAGTGGCGCTCCACCAGACGGGTGCCACACCATCAGTAAGGGGCTTGGTGGCCGCAGGGGCTCGGGCTTAGGTCAGGCAGGGAGCTAACCATAAACTTGGGGATGGCCAAGAACACCGTCGTAAAGTGCAAATTGCTATCACGGTGAAACAGGAATTGTTGGCCTTTTAGGGTGTTTGTGGCGGATATGGCCTTGTTGGTGTCCGACGCAGGGGTTATTGGTGAAGGGTGAGGGGTGCTGGGCGAGGCCTGCCTTGTTTGGTGTCAAAGCCGCACCGCTAACTAGTGGGACAAGAGGCATCCATCAGGTATCACCGGCGCATCATGTCACCTTGATAATGCTAGTCATGCAACGGCCACCAGACACCTGCAAGCCGCGAGATCTCCTTTGGTGCTTATGATGTTTATGTCTCGATGAATGCTTTTCCAATACTACCGTTTGAGAATATTATTCTGGGCCGGGCTACTAACAGACGATTTTGTTTGGCAGAGAGAGGTACAGTACTTCCTCCTGAAGGTCAGCCTGACACCCACTATTATGTATAAAGAAACGTGGCTCGTTTCATTTCCATTCAGCCCGTAATATTTGCATTTCTTTTGTTGGCTGAAGGTGTGGATCTTGGGAATATTGTTAAATTACTGGATGTTGGTAGCATTGCTGTGTTGCCCCCTGTGAGGCTGAGGGTGGAGGGGATGGCGGCGAGGCGTGACGTTGGGATGGGGGTTGGGGGGAGAAGCCAGACACCATGACCCACCTCCCTAGCACTTGTTTACCTTCTGACAGTGGCACGAGCGTCCACACCCACAGCAAGGCACAAGTTTTCTGAATTTCATGGCAAATAATTAGTTGACAGGCGGAGAAGAATTTGTAAGGTTTTGTGCTAACTGAGCTGTGTGATGATATATTTTTAGTTTTAATAGTGCTGACGAAACTATTCCGAAAACAAGCCTTCTGTATTTATATTTACCCTCTCCTGTAGGGATATTGTATTTTATGCAGCTAACAGGCGATTTTATCAGCTAACAGTGAATCACAAGAGCCTGACAGTGTTAATACTAGCACCATTAACCCTCTTCTGATCGTGACAACTCATGAATTCTATTTCAGCTAAAGTCACAAGATATTATTCAGCTGTGAGTGCGTCAAAGGATTCAACGTTAAGTGTCTGGAGGAACTGTTAGTGTTTCGTTCTAACAGAGTGGTGTGATAAGCATTCATGTACAGTACTGCCGATTGTTATAGTGTTGCATGAACTGCAAAGAATACAAGTCTGTTCTGTTTGGTTTTAAGTTTTGTGAATTCTCTTCGTTCCCTGAAAAATAACTTGTATTTTAAATACTGCGGGGGGGGGGGGTGCTGTCACTTCTGAAGCTCTGAGAGAAGGTAAGTTTCGTACGGAGGATGTTGTAGTCCTAATCATTACTCGTAGTTACTTAACATTTCAGGGTTTCCACTTCAGTGAATTGAGATTCCAGACCATTTTATTATTATTTATTAGTCGGCAATATCACATTAGATGTCGCCACAGTCTCAAGACAATGTGATGGAAGTGTTGTCTGCGGCTGTATCCCTCACAACAGGCCATCACTTTGGGCTGCCCCGATGCCTAAGATTTCATAACACGTCTCACCCGGGGATTTTTTTTTTTTACCTATTATACCTTACTATCTTCTTGTATGTTACTTGTGAGGATATGTCGGTATTATAAAGATATTAATAAAAGAGAAGAGACTATTAAGAACTGCATATACAAAATTCATCGCTAAGGAAAAGGTGTTAGAAGTCTCTTAACGCGAATATAGCTCTTTATGCTAATGTTCTTCCTCTGTAGTTCCACATGTCTTGTTATAAGTTGTTTTCCATCTCAGTATTAGCGATTCTAATGTCTTGTATTCTGTTTCTTGCAGGTATGTTGTCCATTTTGATGGTGATGATGATGCATACTGGAAAAAGTCCTCAGTGTCACCTACCGATCAGTCACAATACAGGTTAAGTGACTCGCGGTAGGTGAGAATATTTTCTTTTTTACAGAATATTAACAGGTTGTCTTATGTCATGTATTTGCCGTGTGATGTGCCGTAGGTGAGAGTTGCTGTTTCTCTTGCTATCGGTTATTACATCTCATATATTTTTTGGCTGTCATCGATACCAGCAGTTGGTCATGTGGTCAGTCACATCTTGAAATTGATGTTTGCTGTCCAGTGTGGTGTGCATGAAATGTGTGTGTGTGTGTGTGTGTGTGTGTGTGTGTGTGTGTGTGTGTGTGTGTGTGTGTGTGTGTGTGTGTGTGCTTGCGTGTGTTTACGTTTATGAGATGGTAATATTTACATTCAATTATGGAGGAGTTTATCCTACATATCACATTATAGAGTACATTAACTACAAAAGTATTTGGCCGAGTGGGTCTGATGACTTTCGAAATTATATATTTAGTCAATGATATCCAGGGAAGAATGTAATGGTCTTAAAAGACCGTATCAAGATCTGAGTGCATGGGTAAACCATTTAGTCTTATTAAACATATTTACTGTGTGTGCGGTAGAAAATGTCAATAGCCCGTGTTTATTCTAACAAAACCGATACTTTCAGCTCCTTTCAACGATAGTCAGATTAGAGAGATTCCTTCGTACATCGTAATTAAAGTTCATTCAACAAGGACTAGTACTGAACTTGTGGAAACGGCCCATTTCCATCAGGTGAAAATAAACACACTATACAGATCAACTTATGACACTGTCATGTGAGCGGTGCAACACACACTTCCCACTATCAATCATTCATGATTTTGTATTATTTTACACACACTGGTTAGAAATTTTATTAATAGCTACTGGGCATTCAGCAATGAGCTAAAGAAGTCAGACAGATTGTACACCCTGATCATAGTATTCAAAATTACTGTGAAAACATGGGATCTTGGCTGCACATTGCGATCATTCTTGAGCCACTTGAGGCTGGTGATGTATTCTCTTATTCTGCTCTAGGTAAAAGACTCGATTATTTTCATGTTAGGAAGGATCGCTGTCAGCGAAAGGATTAAGAAAAGCTATATCTAATCCCTGCAGTTTGAAAAGTGCCCTAACGTGAATAAAATCGCCAGGTGGTAACACGAATAAAACAGAAAAGATGTCGTTGAACTAAGGGGGTCAAGAGTACGTCCTTTGTTCTCAGTTTTATTAACCCCTCGATAAGGACAGAAATATGAGTTGTTATTATTCTTGCAACTGCAAGACGATTTTATTCAGCGTTAGGAGTGACGTCGTTTTATCGTCGTTAAATCCCAGTCTCCCTTAACTCTCTGACGACAACGGATGTCTCAGCAGCTTTGTTCTTACTATCGCCAGATAATTTAATTTAACTCTGGAGTGGCCAGCCATCGCGTGAGATAAACTTTAGGGGAATCTGTCGTGCGAAGGGGTTCTTCTAAATAAACTCGTCGCCAGTACTCGGAATATAATCCCGGAGCGTATAACTTTTAATAACAAGCACTTCAGGGAACAACGCGTTGGAGTTCATTCACTGTACCAGAAAACTAAGTGTGCGTACCTCATAGCGCTACACAAACCTGGGGCTATCCTTCACATGAATGAAGTGGTTTGAAGTTAGGCAGAATAAAGTCCGTGAGCAAGAAAATCATCATCATCATCATTTTATATTATTTTACTCAGCTTTACAATAGCCTTTCGCGGTACTGTAAAGGGTTGAAGACTCAGGCACATCGTCAGAAGCGAACAATTTTCATTCTCATATTTCCATTGCTTCATACTAGGAAGTGGTTCTCTCAATTTCTCTCTCATTCCTCAACGGTTTCATAGCTATAGTTTTCGCCTACGTTTCAGTTCATAATCATCCAGTCTTTGATGATATGTGGGTGGTGGTAGTATGTCGTCTGATATGCTGGTATACTGTATGTTTGCACGCTGTTAATTAGTACCGATGACATATACACTGTATATGTATATTATACAGACTGGACACACACACAGTCAATGCATCACTCTGACTTTCACATACACTAATCTCACTACAAACACCATTTCTTGGTTCATACTTGACCAGCAGGATGAAGGGTAAACTCTGTCCGTCTCTTTCCCTCCGAGGTGAAGGTTTGGTCCTGCAGTTAGTCTTACTCGGACATAAATGAATACAGTTACAGTGATGCCTTTGTAGTAAGAGTGTTAATGTCAAGGTAAAATGGTATTTGTTGAACTAATCCACTTCCTGATGTTACTGACTGACACCTTATTAACATTTCAGTGTACAAGGTTTCACTCAGCTGAATAAAGTGTTCTGATATTAGTTCGATTGAATACTTGTGTGTTGCGATAACATGGAAAGATTTACTAGAGATAGTGCTAGGATTTTTCCCTGGTGAGTCAGATCATTTGGTGTTTGCAAAATATACTGGTAGGTCACTGTAGCAAGAGGGATGATTATGCTCGTGATGCTCCCACAGAGGTGGAGCCAGAAATTTCACATGCTTGAAATGAGTAAATGGAGGCCTGGCTCGTATCACTGGGTACTTGTATTGAGAATATCTCATTCTTTTGGCTTTCCGTTCGTTTTTTAATCCTTCCCTTGTCATTTACTGTATAATCGTGGGAAATGGCGTTAGGATGATGGTCATGATCATGATTGTGATAATGAAATTTTCATCCATCCATCCATCATCCAATCCTACATTGCCCCATGAGGAGCGTAGGAGCCCGGGGCCAGGCAGTTGGTCCCGACATTTAAGATGAATAATGAAATTTTATCTTGACTAAACTCGTTTGACAGATGAGAAACAGTAAATAATAAAGACAGTCTTCATCTTTCACTATTTACCAGATTCATGTTCATCAAATATTCTACAGCCAGATGGCATGAGGAAGACAATCTTGAGCTTTCACTGTTTACCAGTTTCATCTTCATCGGATACTTTACAGTACAGCCAGATGACAGGAGGGAGCGGAGTAAACAGTGGTTAAGGAACGTGGAGGTTTATTATTTTGTGGTGTCCGTCCTTGCTTAAGTGTGGAAATAGGTCCTACCGGACCCAGGTTCAAATCCCCGCTGGGGCAGGGAACAGCTTAAGAATTTGAATTTCATGTAAAGCAGACTTTACTGATCTACCAGAAGACCCGCCGACATGTCGTAAAAATACCCCCGCTAATACCAAGATACCAGTCCTGTATGAGATAGCCCTAGCATGTATTCAATATGGACGGTGGGTGTTAGCGCCGAAGTGGTGACATGTAGAGGTGTATGATATGTAGAAGGACTACTGGGCTTTGGAGCAAGTTGTGAAGCCTATGCCCAGAGTCGAGCACATAAAAAAAAAGATAGACGGATACTGCTGTCATTTTCTGGTACCAGATAAATAGGTAGACAGACAGTTCAGTATGTAGGAATATTTAGCCGTGTACCGGTACTCTTAGTGTTTGGCAGTCTCGATTTGAAATTTTCTTGATTTTAGTTTTATTTTGTTCGAATTTTTGTAAACTGAAACAAAAATGATGCAGTCTTGGTCCCCCTCCCTTTTGTGCATAGAATAAATGAATAAATGATACAGGTAAATATGTAGTTGGATAAGCAGACAGACAGATAGATACACAGATGGATAGATGGATAATTGCCTGAAGCATTTATAATAGCTGGGTAACTGTATGGTAGCTTAGGATAGGTTATGGCATCCTCTGTTGTGTTCGGCAGTTGATAGACTATAGATAGATATTTGTGTACTGTGAATACTTTCCGAGTTGTGAGAGAACCACTTGTTTTCATGTATAGTCGAAATGGTTATACTTATATATTGATGTTACCTAGATGCGGTAGTAGATACGTAGATGGATAAAAGTGTACTATGAGTGCTATCCTGGTAGTGAGAAGCACGTGTTTGCCATATATAGAGAAGAATATTTAATGAGTGACCAGTGAGTAAGGACAGGCGGGTGTGGCCATGGAAACGCCCGGTGCGGTGAGTCAGCACAGGCGTGAGGGTGTCGCCCGAGGTTACCTCCACTCACCTCAGCTTACTATGCTTAGCCTTACATGGCTTCGCCTTGCGTTACTCTCAGCGTCCTTGCGTTACTTGGCGTGACCTTGCGTTACCCTCAGGGTCCTTGCGTTTCTTGGCGTGACCTTGCGTTACTCTCAGCGTCCTTGCGTTACTTGGCGTGACCTTGCGTTACTCTCAGGGTCCTTGCGTTACTTGACGTCACCTTGCGATACAGTGTCACCTTGCGTTATTCTGCGTTACCAGTGTATGCATTACCTTGCTATTGCCTGCCTTGCTCTAATGTGTCACTGCGTTAATTTTCATTATTTAGTGTTGCTGTGTACTACTGTGCCTGTGGCGTCACCTTGTATTGCTCTGCCTCACCTTGCGGTATTTTGCGTTCCATGGCATCACCTTGTGTTACAGTGCGTCACCTGGCATTACCTCATGGCACTGTGCATCACCTCATGTCACCCATATTTACAAGTATTCTATCTCTCATGCCACCTTGAACTATTATTAATCACTTCACACCACCCCATGTCACCGTAGCTGTTACAGTGCGTTACTGTGCATCAGCTGGCGTCACTTCTTGTCACCTCGTATATAACACCGGGCTAATGTAGACTCAACAGAGTAAGTCTGGTTACTTCAGGGTTCTATCCGGTGTATCGTAAGTTGAATGTTTCCTTGGATGTTTTAATAATTCGTCTGTTAATAGTACAGTATGTAAAAAGTGCATACTGGCTGATGATGTATAATCTTATAGTATTATTGAAAATATATGTGAATAGCGTGTTTATCAAAATATATCAGATTTGGTCATATGTTTTAGAATGCATAGCAAACTACAGTAACTTTTTTTTTTTTTTTTTTCAATATACCTTGCCACACCTCACACTCCCAGGGACGGCATGCTCGTGGGATTAGCAGACTTTTAGCATCTCTTTCTAAGTGATCTATTTTCAAGATTACTCCTTCATGCTAGATTGATGAGAGTGTGCTGCTTATGTCTGTTTGAGGGGGACATAGTTTACAAACACACACACACACACACACACACACACACACACACACACACACACACACACACACACACACACACACACACACACACACACACACACACACACACACACACACACACACACACACACACGGTTACAAGAAATTATGTATCCTTTCAACACGATAACATTTGTTTTTGTATTGCTTTCGCTACCTCCATGCTCCTAGTAGATAAGCCATTATTAAAGACTTTATTAGCTGCAACAACCTCAGATATGTTGTTACGTCCCCACCCCACACTGCCACAGGCTTCAACAGCAGTAGTCCAGTATAGGAAGGACGTTGTCCAGTAAGTTGTTCTTCCTATGGTCAGCCTTCAGGTGTACAGTACACAGTATCAGCTGAGGCGTTGTAAATAAAACACTGGCTTCTTAAAGTTCACTGACTTTATTTTCCAAATGGGTACACTTAAAGCTTTCCATATTCACCTCGCTATTCTTACAAGCACTGGAGCTATACACACTTTACTAACTGCTGTTACACTTAATGCTTAACAACTCTTCACAGTTATTACACTAAATGCTTGACAAAACTTCACTGTTTTATCAGGCATCAATGATATACAAACTTCAATAACACATCACTGTTTGGCACTGTTTTCACAAGTACCAGAAATATACAGTACACTCTTCACTGACACTGCACTACACTCAAACTGAACCAAAACCGACTGAACTTTTTCTAGTCTCTTATCCATCCCTATATAAGCTTGCATTGTACTAGAATGATCTACTTCTCCAACACTGTAGGACGTGCTGGTCATGCATCAGCCCCTAGCAACCACAGGTACCAACAAGGAGACGTCAAAACATGCCAGAGTTTTCCTACATTACATAACACTGTAAATTATTTACCATAAGAACTTAAATTATGTAATTTAACAAGCAATCACTTCAATAAAACATTATAAAGAAAAAGAGCACAAAAATTAATGTACAACTTACGGGATAACTACGCCCACAAACAGCAGGCAAGCTGGCAACTGACTCGTACCGGAACTAGCTACGTAAACATCAGGAAACTTCGAGAAAAATCTCGGCTGCGTAACTGTCAAATCTCGCTTCTTAACACTACCCCCTCCCTAGTTCTTTGTCGTCTCGACAAAACTACATGGTATATACAAACATAAACCTTAATCTTAATGAAACATCCAACTATACACAAAATAATCCTTCAACTTATCAGGTCTTCTTCTATGCCACTTCCGACGACGGCCTTGCTCATCCACACAGTCTACTCCTCCTGGAAGGTCTTGGTCCACTTCGTGATCCACATCTTCGCTTGGGCAGCTGTCACCATCCTCTTGCACTTCAGCTCTGTGGTCCTCATCAACATCCTCGGCTGCGGGAGAGAACGATTCCTCGGAGACATCCCAGCTGTACTGTCCTGGCCTATGGTACTGCCGCAGACGATTCATGTGAAGCAACTTTGGGCGAGGCTTCCTGCCTCCCCGAATCTGATACGTTACGTCTGATAGGCGGTCCAACACAGTGTAAGGCCCGTCCCATGGGCTCTGCAGCTTCGGTGACTGTCTCTTCTTACGCTGAGGATTGTATAACCAAACTTGGTCACCATCCTTGAAGCTCACTTCATTTGCCTTGGCATCATACTTGCACTTCATTACTTCTGAAAACTTGAGGGCTCCTCGCACCTGATGATGTACCTCAGCCAGCTTCTCCTGAAGGTGCTTCGCATAGCCGGTGGTGTCTGTAGGCAGCTCTTCACCAGGTGGTCTTCCCATTAACAAGTCAAGGGGTAAACGTAACTCGTGGTCCAACATCAGTTTTGCGGGAGTGTAGCCAGTAGACTCATGGGATGCAGACCGATATGCCATCAGCAATGCAGGTAATTTCTGGTTCCATTCTGTTTGTCCATCAACATGGTACTTGGCTAGTTCTTGTCCCAGGGTCCAGTTGAATTTTTCTATCGTCCCATCTAACTGTGGCCTTAGGGGGGTCGCCCTGGTCTTCTGGTCTTCTTGATCCCCAATAACTTGCAGCACTCACGGAACACAGCAGACTCGAAGTTTCTACCCTGGTCTGAATGTAGCTCTTGTGGCATCCCAGAACGACAGAAAAACTGATCAACCAACACCTGAGGAACAGTCACAGCCTCTTGATCATGGATAGCATAGGCTTCTGGCCACTTTGTGAAGTATTCCATGGCGACACATATACACAGGTTTCCTCTCTCAGTGAGTGGCAAAGGTCTAGCAGTGTCCACTGCAACTCTTTCCATTGGTGTACCCACTTGGTACAGCTGGAGAAGGGCGCAACCACGTTTCTTGGGTCCCTTCTTGGCACAGCACACATCACAGGCCTGACACCACTCTTTAGCATACGGACGCATGCCAATCCAGTAGAACCTCTGTCGCAGCTGGCTTAGAGTTTTTTCACTCCCAGGTGCCCACTAGTGATCTGGTTATGGGACTCATCCAAGATCGAACCACCAGTTGCCAATACTTGCTGAGGCTATCGGATGTCTCCCACTGACGCTCCAGTAGTCCATTGTTGAAACGAAGAAGGTCCGACTGACTCCACTAACTCTTGGTCATAGGGCTTAACCTGGAAACTTCTTCCCACAATGGTCGCAGTGCACTCTGCTGCAGTCATTCTAGCACTGGTTGTAAATTTGCATCCTCCATCTGCATCCTCTTCAGGTCTTTATCTGATGCTGGCCCTGTCATTGCAGTACGGCTGCAATTCTTACCATGATCTTCCTTTTTACTACACTGCCGGCACTCCAGATCACAAGGCCAATGACTCAGGCTGTCAGCATTGCTATGTACGCGCCCAGGACGGTGTTGCACCTCATGATTGTGTTGGTCTAGCTACCCAAGCCAGCGTGCCAGTTGTCCTTCTAGATTCTTCAGCATTTTTAGTCACTTGAATGCCGCATGGTTCGTCCTGATGATGAAGTTTGACTCATACAGATAGGAATGGAAGAAATCAAGGCTCTTAATCAGTGCCAAGAGCTCCTTACGGGTCACACAGTAGGTCCGCTCCAGTGGGCTGAGCTTCTTACTGTAATATGCAACCACATACTCCTTGTCATCCTTCTTCTGTGACAGGACTCCACCAATACCATTGTCACTAGCATCACAGTCCAAGATAAATGGTTGATTCTGGTCTGGGTATGGCAATACTGGAGAGTTTGCCAATGCATGCTTGAGTTCATCAAAGGCTTTCTGAGTCTCTACTGTCCATGCAAACTTCTGCCTTTTCCCCAACAGCTTGTGAAGAGGTGCAGCTGTCGTTGCAAAGTCTTTGACAGAACGCTGATAGTAGGTGCACAAGCCCAGGATACTCCGTAGCTCTTTCACACAAGTTGGAACTGACCAGTTTTCCACAGCTGCTACCTTCTCTTGGTCAGTGCAGACGCTGCTTTTGCCTACATTGTGTCCCAGATCTTTACTTCTTTCTTAAGCTGTTGCTGTTCTTCCTTCGTTTCCCCCCTGAAAGCATCTAGCTGTCCTTGCACCCTCAGTTGTATACTTCCCTCTGTTGCTCCTCTGATGCCTCTTGAAGTTGCTCATATCGTTCTTTTTGTTCTTCACATTGTGCCTCTAGTTGTTCCCTATTTGCCTTCACTAGTAGAGTTCGTGCCTGTAATAGTTCTTTGAGTTCTTTTTTTCCTTCAATCAGTGCCAGTAGTTGGACACTTCGTGCATCCAATAGCTTCATGATTGCAACCAATGACACCTCGTCTTCCTGCCCAGCTCAGGATCTTGTCTGCACACCTTGTTCCATGTCGAAGATTAGACTCACTGCTGCACTTAATCTACACTCCCGACATGAGTGTTACGTCCCCATCCCACACTGCCACAGGCTTCAACAGCAGTAGTCCAGTATAGGAAGGACGTTGTCCAGTAAGTTGTTCTTCCTATGGTCAGCCTTCAGGTGTACAGTACACAATATCAGCTGAGGCGTTGTAAATAAAACACTGGCTTCTTAAAGTTCACTGACTTTATTTTCCAAATGGGTACACTTAAAGCTTTCCATATTCACCTCGCTATTCTTACAAGCACTGGAGCTATACACACTTTACTAACTGCTGTTACACTTAATGCTTAACAACTCTTCACAGTTATTACACTAAATGCTTGACAAAACTTCACTGTTTTATCAGGCATCAATGATATACAAACTTCAATGACACATCACTGTTTGGCACTGTTTTCACAAGTACCAGAAATATACAGTACACTCTTCACTGACACTGCACTGACACTGCACTACACTCAGACTGAACCAAAACCGACTGAACTTTTTCTAGTCTCTTATCCATCCCTATATAAGCTTGCATTGTACTAGAATGACCTACTTCTCCAACACTCTAGGACGTGCTGGTCATGCATCAGCCCCTACCAACCACAGGTACCAACAAGGAGACGTCAAAACATGCCAGAGTTTTCCTACATTACATAACACTGTAAATTATTTACCATAAGAACTTAAATTATGTAATTTAACAAGCAATCACTTAAATAAAACATTATAAAGAAAAAGAGCACAAAAATTAATGTACTATTGCGGCCAGTTGTTAGCCACCCTCGTCCAGCCAACCCGTGTATGTGGCAGCGTCGCATTCACGAGCACAGAAGTTGACACTCGATGCATTTCTGTTGAAAACTATCCCTTCAGCTTTGGGCTTGTGCGAATGGATAAGGTAATAGTAATTTTTGCTCTGGAACTTTGACTCTGATAACACGAATATATCACATTTATTATTTAGTAACTATTTTTTCTCATACAATACCAAGCAAGTGACTTAAATATGTTTCTTTGATTTCACTCCACGACTTCCTGTACTGTAGATTTGAATCAGCGAACACAAAGAGTGAACAAGTTCGAAGCATTCATTTGTTACACACACACACACACACACACACACACACACACAGTGTGTATGGTGAGCACCTGTGACTTTTGGAGAAATGAGGTGGAGGCAGACTGGCGCAGGGAAATGCAAGGGACGAGAAACCCTGGATTCCTATGCTTCATTGAAAACAGGTCACAGTGTGATTATTTCTTCCATCAGTCACTAGAACTTGCCTTGCTTTGTGATAAAGTTTTTTTTTTTTCTTTTTTTTAGGATTGCTAATGGGGAAATAATGAATTAGGAGCTAAATGCTGTTGATTTAACAAAAAGCTGTAAGAAAGTAATTTGCCTCTCTGTCCAGTGAAGGATATCCAGCTAATGAGAAAAATACTCATGAATTTGCCAGAAATCTCCAGGTGCCAACCACCAGAGAAAAAAAAAATGCGAACATAAGGCATTTAACAGGAGTTAGGCGGCCTGGCTAATAATTTGACAAAGTCAACTGGCGTTACCCAGTATAAAACCCATCTTTCATTTTGTCCGACGAGACGTTATCCTGGGATAAACTTCGTCATCAGCCAAAGGAAAAATTCCCTGTTTAGCTCGAGCACGTTATTTACTCATATCGCCTAAAATCATGTTTATGTAGCCGGAATGAAGCCCATTATCTACGGCTTGGCAGCCTTCCTGTAAAGAGTACTATTTTCTAACGACACACTGAGTTAAGCGGTGGGACTCATCTTTCGTGTAAGGAAATCCACCCCGCCTCTCTCGCTCTCTTTCTGTGTGTGTGTGTGTGTGTGTGTGTGTGTGTAGAACTGCGAGTCATCCGACTTGTGGAGCATGGTATGCGGGTTGGTAGGTTGGTGACTGGGTGGGTGGATTGGTTAGTGTAGGCTGGTGGTTTCGCAGGCGGATTAGGTGGAGTGGGTGGGCGAGGAGGCGGGAAAGGGTTGTTGGGCTGGTTAACTGGGATGGAGTTAGGTCCGTGCATTAAGTGGGGTGGGTGGTGGGGCTACCTGTAGGACAAGGCAAAAGACGGGTTTATGTCGTCCTACTTTTGAGACATACTATACTGAGTAAGGTTGTGGGTATGTGCGTTGATGAGTGGCTGTGTAGGTGGATGGACGGATTGTAGGAAAACAGGCCTCTGAGATTAGGTCACTTGAGTGAATACGTCCGAGTTGGGAATAGATCAGTGTGCGGAAAATGGGTCCACAGGGGATATTACTCTGGAATCATGCTGAAGTAGGTATATATATCTAGTGGGTTACAAAAGGTCCATCATGCAATATGTCTGTTGGTTAAGAGGTCTGTGTTTCAACTCCATGCATCAGTGGGTGATATAACCACGTCGAATAACAGGTTTATGGGGAAAACAGGTTCATTGTGAAAAATATGTCCATGGGTATACGTCCATGTAGGAAACCTGCATCCATGGAGAGATTCAAGGTCGACGAAAATATTGGTCCGTGGGGAGATAATACGTCAATGGTGAAAATTTACGTAGAAAAGTAGGCGTCTTTGAAAAAAAAAAAAAAAAAAAAAAGAGAGAGAGAGAGAAAAGTCATTAAGGAAAATAGGTTCATGGGTGATTTTGTTTCGAATGGTGAAAGTGTCCATTGATAAAAATATTCATGGGGTGAACATAGGTCTATAGGGATATAAGCGTACTGTAAACATGTATGGAGATATTTAAAACAGATGGGACTTAAAATATCCAACTTTTAACAGCGACCGTTGCCTGGAATTAGGCTTACCACTGCACACCTTGGACCAAACAACCATTAGCCAGACCCTATTATCACTTCATCATCCAGTTATTATATTTCATAATTTACCTTCATTTAGTCATTTAGGCATAGAAAGCCAACCGAAACGAAAGGAAAAATCCCTGTTTAACTGCGTTGAGCACCTCAATTCTCCATCTCATTCCTCTAAAATTCACAGTCACCCACAATCTCTCTCTCTCTCTCTCTCTCTCTCTCTCTCTCTCTCTCTCTCTCTCTCTCTCCCTCTCTCTCTGTCCTGGTAACAAATGAATGCTTCGAACTTGTTCACTCTGTGTTCGGTGGTTCTAATCTACAGTACAGGAAGTCGTGGAGTTGAACCAAATACACATATTTGTCCTTTGCTTGGCTCTATACGAGAAACAAGTTATTAAATAATCGAACATGATATATTCGTTTTATCTGAGTCAAACCTTCAAAGTAAATATTACTACTGCTTTATCCATTAGTACAAGCCCAAAGCTGAAGGGATATTTTTCGACAGAAATGCATCGAAGGCAACTTCTGTGCTCGTGAATGCGACGGTGCCACATACACGGGTTGGCTGGATGAGGGTGGCTAACAACTCCTGGGCGAAATAGTACAACTTACGGAATAACTACGCTCACAAACAGCAGGCAAACTGGCAACTGACTCGTACCGGAACTAGCTACGTAAACATCAGGAAACGTCGAGAAAAATCTCGGCTACGTAACTGGCAAATCTCGCTTCTTAACAATGTGGATTCTTTCATAATCAGAATAAAGTAGCCTGAAAATAACAAGACCAAATTATCATCGACCCGGCGATATATATCTTTGTTTTATTTTTGCTATCTCTAAACTACTTTATTCACTTTTGGAGTTATCTCTCCAATCGGAAGGATTCGATACGGCCATCATTAACCCCTTCAGTACCCGTTATCCTCCTAAAGAGTGAATGGCGACTGTTGGTGTCAGGAATTAACTAAAAAAATGTTACTGGTTTAAGGGGTTATATGACGTCCTTTAGCTGAAGGGGTTTACGTGTCCAAGCAAGAAATTCATTGGTAAGGCAAGAGATGCCATGGAGCCTCCTAAGACGACGAGGATACCGGCCCAGGTGTGCGAGGTTCCGGTATCTCGTTTGTTATGTAAGCTGGAATTGTCTCCAGACCTTGTTGTCTGTCTGCTCTAACTTGGTCTAAAATTGCAATCTCTCCATCATGCTGCACTGTAACAAGAGATTAACACCAGGATATAGTGCTGTACTCTGCCAGCTTTGATAATTAAACCGTAAATTACCATCTCTCTATCAATGATGTTGACCTTAGATTGGAGACTAATACGATACTAGTCAACAAGATGGGTTATGAACAGGATGTATATCTGTAGTATTGTCTTATTCTGCCATTGACCTACTGGGATATGAATTTGCATACAAGGAGCACGCAAAGAGTGCAGCACCTGCACCCAACAGCTGATGTATTGGCTGAACATTATAACTTTACACGTTGACCTTGACTTTCTGCTGACTGTTCTCGGTATCGATTTTTTCATTTTTGTCTTACCCTTAACCTTTCCACCAAGTTGGTCCATATCAAATCTGAACTATTTTCATTGATCTTACATTGTGACCTTGAACTTTGACGTATTGTTCTCAGGATAGAATGTCTTTATTCTAGGATGACCATTGACTGGGCATATGGTGCCAATTGACTGGGCAAGTGCTTGTGTGGTCCCGTTGTATAAAGGCAAGGGTGATAAGTATGAATGTACTAGCTTTAGGGATATAAGTCTGTTGAGTGTTGTAGGTAAGGTTTATGGCAGAGTGTTAATTATGAGAGTTAGAGAGGGTACAGAGGGAGTGATTGGTGAAGAGCAGTGTTGCTTCAGGAGAGGGAGAGGATGCGTGGATCAGGTGTTTGCTGTGAGACAAGTGTGTGAAAAGTATTTAGCGAAAGGCAAGGATGTGTTTTGGGCATTCATGGATTTAGAGAAAGCGTATGATAGAACTGATAGGGAGGCTTTGTGGACTGTTTTAAGATTGTATGGACTTGATGGTAGGTTACTAAAAGGGGTGAAAAGTTTTTATGTAAATAGTTGAGCGTGTGTAAGAGTGGGAAATGCTGTGAGTGACTGGTTTCCTGTGAGAGTGGGGCTGCGACAGGGATGTGTGATGTCGCCTTGGTTGTTTAATATTTACTTGGATGGCGTTGTAAGGGAGGTGAATGCAAGAGTTTTAAGTGGAGGTCTGAGTCTGGTGAATGTTGATGGTGGAGAGTGGAATCTGAAGCAGCTGCTGTTTGCAGATGATACTGCACTTGTGGCTGATTCAGAGGAGAGATTGAGACAGTTGGTAGAGGAGTTTGGAAGGGTGTGTGAAAGGAGGAAATTGAAAGTAAATGAAAATAAGAGTAAAGTGATGAAGTGTACGAGGCTGGTAGATGGTAGGGGGATGAATATAGCTTTGAATGGCGAGTTGCTTGAGGAGGTAGAGTGTTTTAAATATCTAGGGTCACATGTTGCTGTGGATGGAAGAATAGATGCAGAAGTGAAGTTTAGAATAAATGAAGTAGGAAAGGTGCTGGGAGGATTGAAAAAAGTGTTTAGATGTCGTTCGCTTAGAATGGATGTAAAGAGAAGGTTATATGAGGGTGTTGTGGTACCGAATGCGTTATATGGGGCTGAAACATGGAATATGGGTGTAGCAGAGAGGAAAAGTTTGAATGTAATTGAGATGAGGTGTCTGAGGAGTATGTGTGGAGTGACGCGTATGGATCGAGTGCGAAATGATGAAGTGCGAAGGAGAACTGGAGTTGTTCGGGAGATGGCTGGTAGAGTTGAGCAAAGGGTGTTGCGATGGTTTGGGCATATGGAGAGAATGGATAATGAGCGATTGGTGAAAAAGATAACTAGATCTGATGTGAGAGGTGTAAGGCTGAGAGGAAGACCACGAATAGGATGGATGGACAGTGTGAAGAGAGCGCTGGATGCGAGAGGGATGTCTGTTGAGCAAGGAAGAGTGGCTGTGCGTGACAAATAAATGGAGAGAAATTGTGAATGAATAAGTGATGACGCAGCCCTGAGGGGATATTCTCCCGTATTTGGTCTGATCAGCTAGCCAGGTCAGGTGCGGGTAAGGGGATGGGTCTGTTATGATGTGGCAGGGGTAAACCAGCTCTGCTGTCGGGCCCTGCTGCGGATGTTACTGATTGCATTGCGCAGTTGACCCTTGTGCCGTGTGGTGCGGTGAGGATCTGTCCGTTCTTCCCTTGGGGCTAAGATGCGAATGAATATGTTTGAATGGATGAGTAAATGGGGAGTGTGTCGTCCTGTCTCGGCTACCTCCCTTTCCTTGGGGGAAGCAGCCTAGGTATATAGATAGATAGATAGATGACCATTAGTCCTTCCACCAAGTTTGGTTAAAAATGATTCAAAACTGTTTCATCCCTGCCGTATCAAAAAACTTCCACAACGTTTAATCTAAGGTGAATAAGCTGTATAGGCTGAGCTTTACCGTGTAATTTGACATTTAACCTATTATTAAAAAAAAAAAAACTTCTGCTAGGTTTGTCTAAATCCAACAAAAACTGCTTTAATTATTTTGTTTACACACAGACACGCACGTGCGTTTGCCCTTGTTTGGTCTTCAGTATTTCCAATTTTCCATCAAGCTTTCTTAAAATTTTATCAGAACGTTTAGAGCAATACTGTTAGCACACACACACACACACACACACACACACACACACACACACACACACACACACACACACACACACACACACACACACACACACACACACACACACACACACACACACACACACACACACACACACACACACACACACACACACACACACACACACACACACACACACACACACACACACACACACACACACACACACACACATATGCCGAGCTCGCAAATTACACCTGCTGTGCCTTGAGCACACGCTGGTGTAAGGCAATGAAAATGTCTGCCAAGTTAAGGTAAACGAGCTACACTTTTACCAGAGCCGTTGTTAGTGGTTCCTTGTCACCTTCTTCCTTACCAGTGTTCCTATGTGTATCACGATATTCTCAGACTCCTATGACTCACCCTCAGCTGAATTTAATCGTCTGGTTATTGGCGGACCACAGTGCAAGTGAAGACGCGACAACGAGATGGGTAATCGTACCAGTATTAACACTCCCAGGCTCCTAAGTTCAGTCTTAGCAAAATACAGTCGTTTGGCGTTAGCTAGAATGAAATACAACAGCACACACGACCTTGAGAGGGTTAAGCTGGCGTTGGGTCGTACTTCTGCAGCTAATTTACCGTAGCTCAGTGGCAGAATATGGGAAAACTGCGGCTTTACATCATTTTCATAGCACTTTTTTGTTACTAGGACCATTACCTTCATTGTAAATCTGTTGTTACAGGCTCAGCATTCAAGCTGGAGAGATGGCAATATTAGCCCAAGCTAAAGTGGTTAAAGTATATTATTGCCTATGAGCCCATCTGTTACTGGGAAATATGATGATGATGCTGCAGCTGCTGCTGCTGCTGATGATGATGATGATGAGGAGGAGGAGGAGAAACTTATGCAAAATGTGTCGACGTTAACACTTTGACTACGATGATGTCTCTTTCGTTTCAGTCAGACTACCCGTAGACGGTTTCATTCTATAAGAAAAAAAAAAGAGAAAAAATAACTATGAATTCCTTAACTGAGGCCTCCAGTTCCCTATACCTCCCATTCAGTAAATGAAATAGCCTGACGATTATTAAGAAGTACGTGAAAAGACGTGATCTCATGACAAGCGTTTAACTATGTAGACTATAATACTACCTGCACCACTCTCATACTCTGTTTATTTCTTCATTACACACATTAATACTCTCTTGTATGGTATTTATGCATTTTGTGTCCTTAACAAGTAAGTAGACATAACACATACAAAAAGGTATTAATGCTCACTCTTGGTTGAATATAATCATCTTGCGCTTGCTAAACTAAAGTACTTGCTGTTCCAATCATGAGAGTTAATAGTGATTTTATAAGCACTTCTGTGACAGCCTACCCATTAATGTTGTGCATTTGACCTTCGTGATAGCTTGGGCTGTGTGTTCGTCTATGCGTTACCGAGGTACGCTGTTGTGCAGAAACGCCCCTGGATTCATCTCTCCTTCCGACAATGGTCGGCTATAAACTGGGGATCACAGATGAATTGGTATGTTAGGGTTGCTCATGAGTTTTCTTAGCATCTGTACCTAGCTATTTATTTTGATTTTTTACGTTTTAATGTTCTATTGCATGCTATTTCTGTCACTTAAAAATCGGCATTGTTTGTATCGGTGAAATGCAGGAGGATATTAAGGTACAACAGGCATAAAGAATTGCTGAGGAAGTGATGCTAAGAAATCTCCAAAGCTACTTACAGTACGAGCCTAATACTGGCAAGTGTCCAAGGGTGTTGCGTCCGTCACAAGGGCCTGTAGCACTCGGGGAATATCACTGCTCGGGCTTGAGGCGATGTCTGAGCCTTTCGGGTGGAGACTGGCTTGTGCATAGTAGGATTTTACCTCTTGCATGAACGGACTCTGGCATTTGGTTGTGAGGAAGAAATATGTTTTTGGATTACATCGTGTATGATAAACTTTTGTATCTGGGTAATGCATGGAAGAAAACAACTTTGTTCTTAGAGAGCCTCATTCAACAAAGGAAAAATTTCTTTTATGTAACCCAGTGCAAGAGTAATTATGTATATTCGCGAAACACGGGGAAGGAAGGAATTAGTTTTTGTTGCGTAACTTAATGTAACTCGTGCAAGAAAAGTTTTTTGTTTTTTGGATAACTTCACGCATGGAAGGAATGAGTTTTGAGAGTCCGATTTAAGATTTGGTGTAATAGGGGTAGCCTCGTACAATAGAGGTGAAGCCCAGACTGAGATGTGGAGTGATTCATTTGTGGATAACTTGGGCGGGGTGTTGGTGGCCCGCCTCCGATCTCGCTCGATATGTTGATGTGAGGTCGTATTCATAAACACTCTTTGACTTAATGCTGTGTTTTAGTTGGCTTTTTATTCACCTACCAAACGCTTGTCAACCAAACTGGAGTGCATATTTATGCGAAAAATTGCAACTAAGCAATTAGTTTCTGACCATTATTTACCATCACAGAATTTTGTTTATCGCTGGAATATGTTAAGATCCTTTATGACAATGACCCCTAAAGCCCAGGGTGAGCTATCAGTACTTTACAGCCGAGGGCGGCCGGTTTATGAGGGCAGAAGGGATTTCTCTCGCAACTGTAAACGTATTCATAAAGGATCTCAACTCTCCCATGATCGGAACAACTCAGGTATTCTGTTCCAACTAACGCCAGATAATTTTATTCAGCTGCGGGTAAACAAGGGGAAAGTGTGTTCATGCTGGTATCATTAACCCTCTCATGTTCGAAACATTTCGAGTATTCGACTCCAGCTAACTCTCGCATATTTCATTCAGGTGAGTCTGAGCCAGAAACCTTAATGTGATAAAATTTAACGATAAACAAATCTCCCTAACATCAAATCTCACCATGAATAATATTATTTTGCCATATTTATCACATTAATATTCGCTCTAGTTTGGCTTTGATGTGTTCGGGAGCTGTGCGTGTAAAGATGAAAATGATAACTAATCCGTTTCGTTTGGTTAACCCCTTCAATCCCATTACCTTTTTTTTTCCAGACGAATATATTCAGATGAGGAAAGAGAGACTTCAAGTTGAAATAGCTACATATATCCTTCACAAATCTCGTTGCTATTGAAGGTCTCCCTAATTTTATTAAAATCGTGTTGAAGTGGCAAGAGTAAAAGGAAGCCAAGGTCTCTGTCCTTAAGGTAGGAACGTGACACTGGGAGCTGCTTGCAATGTACTTTGCCTAATGAATCAAAACCACTTTCATTCACATCAATCATTTATCAATAGAAGTATGCTTAACATGACTCTAATTGGCTCGAAATCGTTCATACAGGCTAATTTCAAGCCATCACGGTCATCAGTGCCAAAATAATAGTTTTCATGTGTTTGGTATGCTTCGACTCGCCTGAATTAGAACGACTTGGCTGGAATCGAATCGTCTTGTTCTACACTACACACAAATTTCGGAATGATGGGTCACCTCGTTATTGAAAAAATGATGCTTTTTTTTCCTTTTCTTTTTTACTTTACCCCATATGCAATAAACTTTGACCTCATTCCGATTAACAAAGGAAAAGTGTATGTCACCGGATCGAAGGGGTTAAGAAAGTACATGTATATGACCCTTTGCAGGCTAATGAGGCTGAGGGTCAAAACTTAAAACAGCAACAGTCAGTCCCACTTTACCCCTTCGAGGCGTAGGGCTCCGTGCCTAGGTTACCTTGGAGTCCAGTACACATAACGTCTACAGTACTATTGTGTATTTGTGTGCATCTGTATAGTCTTCTGACAGTTTTATCCAATTAGAGATTGGTTTTTCGAATAGCTTCCATTTAGTCCTTCTCTACTAGGGGCTCTCCAAAGCTGATTAAAGAAAAACTAAACACATGTCATTGGACTGATGGGATAAAGGGAAGATGACCAGTTCATTGCCGCTGTAGCATTACATGATAGAAATACCTCGTCACCTTGGGTAGATACCCTGTGCATGGCTCTCTCCGACCTTTAGACTACCATGCATAAATAACACGGGATAATGGGACACTCATATGACCAGCAGTAATGTTCCTTCTCTTTTATGCCCCTTCAGTTCGATGACATTTTAATATTTTGTTCATGCCTTCACCAGACGAATTCATTGTTTAGGACAGACCTGTAGTATTGAATGGGTTAATGAAGGCTATATCTGTTTCAGTTCGACAAACCTCTTCAAACCTAGAAACAATCGTTTAATGGTGCCAGGCAGAGAATGCAGAACACGTCTGTGAAGTGCTTAAAGTTTAATTCGTGAAGAGTAAGGCAATTTGTGGCATGCCTTTAGTTATTAGGTTCGATCAGCCTGCATCCCGCGTTGCAAGTACAGTCAGTAGTGATAAAGAGAGGTCAGAGTCAATCTTTCTTCGTCACTTGCTTCAGAATTCATCGTCAGGATTTCCTACCTCTTCGCTAGTTTGTGCTGCAGGATATGGTGGAAGGGGGAAAAAGGTGTTTGCTCACTTCGTCCTGTTCTGATATCATAGTCTTTGCCATAGCTAAACAGGTGCTGCCAAGTAAGGATAACCAGCATACTGCAGCTAACATATCCTTTTTTGTATGTCGTGTAGACAGAGGATGGGGAATATAGAAGAGTGAAGCAGATGTTAGACGTTGGTTAAAAGAAATTTTTGGTGTAATGTGACTGTCATCCGTTGCAGCTGTATCGTTTTAAAAAGAAACACACACACACACATACACCGCTCCCTGGTGCAGTGGTAACGTTCTCGCTTGCCAACTGGTGGACGGGAGTTCGCGCCTCGCTCAGGTTGCGAAAAGTTTCACTGACGAAATGGGTGGTTACTCTCCCCCTTGAGCAAGGGGACGGGTGTGTGCGTGTGTGAAGGTCACAGCCTTGCCCTTAGATCGGACTATATGAGCTCTCAGCTCCCTTCCAGGAGGGTAAAAGCTGACGATCACGACCATCAAGCGATCCTGACCGACCCGGTGAATTACACACACACACACACACACACAACCAATAACGCGCTCATTTTCCCTGATGATGATGGTATGACTTAAAGAAATCTGACAATTTTTATTTGGTAAATCAGGGTGGTCAGACTATGGCATTAAGAGAATCGGGAATACTAATTGTTATAAAGATTTATTTTAATTCAATAATAACATATATCATATTTACATGCATAAAAGCGTTTAATTCTATAAAACCTTAAACACAATAATCATTAAAAGTTTTACCAGCAAAAGTTCAGTTCCATACCTCGTTCGTTCGTTCGTTCAAAGATTCCCTGCACTTACAGTGCAGGCCGGGCCATACATTAGCCCGGTCAGTGGGGTATGGGCTGGTTAAATAAAAAACTGTAAGGGGGGAGGACAGGACCTGGGGATTGCCCATCACACACGTCCTGTCTCCTGGCTGGTATTCCATACCTAATGTTACGGGGAATAACAACAGGTGATTCGGGTGACTAAGGCCCAGTACGAGTAGATTAATCACACTCCATGACTACGTAAGCAGGGGCGTGACTTGTAATGTCCCATGGCGAGCTCCCTGGAAGCAGTGTTTCCAGATGCTCAGAATCTTTTTTTATTTATTTATTTTTTTTTTACACAGTCCATTTCTTGCATTCTGAGTTTTTCACCATAAAAAAATAAAGAAAATTACTTTTTTCCTATACGGTCGCAGCCTCGAGGATTACCAGAACAATCAAAAAAGAGAACGCTCTATAAATAAGTCGGAGTAGGGGAGTTGAAGCAACAAATAAATTCGGTTGTATTACAATGTTATGCGTTCCGCACTTCATGCTCTCATTTTCAGAACCTTCAAGTGCTGTGAAATCAGTCAGTGGTTTGAATTTTTAAATTTTACTCAAGTCGAGCCACGGAAGGTGATTATGGCACTGGTTCACCACGCATAGTGAACCACATAGCAAGTTATAACAATCCACGATTGAACTAGCATGCAAATCTCAATTTTTCTCTAAAGTCTTGATATGTTATCCCTAATTCTATACCATAGTATTACCAGTTTCGCATGGAAAATACTGGTGAAATGTAAAACTGACAATAATCCGAACAATTTTAAGTATTTAGGAATTCTTCTAGGACAAAGATGGAAGAACCAAAAAGTACGACATGTCCAGAAGAATACGGACGTGTGGTAGCCCTGCAGATACCATAATCTGGTATTTCATTTTTTTTCTTTCAAAATATGCAAAAAATGGCAGAGCCTGGAAACCCTTCATGGAACATGCCTTGATGACCAGTAAGAAAAGGAAACTTTTTGAAGTGAAATGATTAGTGTGAAGTGGAAGAAGATCTTTTCATTGAAAATAATGAACACCCACTGTGTCGTGTGTGTTAACGAACAGTTTCTGTGGTGAAAGAATATAATGTCAGGTGGCATGATGAGATACTCTACAGATGACAATTTGCCCACTCTGTAGGAAAATCACCAAGAGATATTGTGATGAACTTTCAAAACAAACATCAGAAATAGAAAGAGGTGCTCAGTAACTTTGGAAAACCTCAGACAACAAATCTTGGTGCATCAGTATAAAGTTGTTAAGATGCTTGTGAAAAATAGGAAATCATTGCGGATGGAGAATTGACATAACAATGAGCAGTGAAAATGGCGCAAGAGATTAAGGAAAAGGTTGCTTGAAAAAATGATCTCATCAAACAGTTGCAAGAAAAATAAATAAACTCATTGAACATGTTTCTTTGAAATTGAAAGATATAATTACAGAGCTGCAAATACTTTTCCCTGGCTTTGGAATTGAGTACAGACATCAATTTAAGAAGCCAGTTGTTCGTATTCATACATGCTGTAGATGATGATTTCGTAGTACATGAAGATTTAACCAATATGCAAGTCCTGACAGGCGGCACAAAAGGCTCAAGTATTTATGGTGCCCCTGAGTCAGTTATCAATAAATATGGATGATTTGAAATGTGTTCCTATTTTGTAATCGCTAGTGCAAAAGCAATGACTGTCAGTAATGTAGAGTTAGTTGACATGCTGAGGAAAAACAGAGTTGTTTGGATTACATTACACTGTATTACACACCAAGAAGCATTATATGTTGAGGTATTTCAGATGAGTAATGTCATGCAGTGTTTTAAGCACAGTAATTTTGATCTGGAGTGATAAGTCAGAGAGAGAATAATCACATAATTCCTTGAGGAGCTGAAATCTAAATTCAGTCACGAACCATTGCATTCAGTTATCAAGTGGCTGAGTGCTTGGAAGATGCTCCAGCGTTTCTTTGCTCTTCGGAAAGATATCTTTGTATTTATTTAAAATGAACGGTTGAATAATTCACGTGTACCAAAGTCAGCTGCAAGATAAAGACTTTCTTTGCTCCCTCGCATTCTGGCAGAGATGACCACACATTTCAATGTGCTGAACCTGAACTTACAATTCAGACAACGAAATACGTCCCATCTAGCTGGACACACTGAAAGTTTCCAAGTGTGTGCTTGAGAAAGAATTATCTTATTAACATTATTTGTTGTTGTGGACTCGTGGCAGATGATAGTGATACAAACTTTTTGAGTTGTCAGAAGGATTATAACTGTAAAGTGAGTTTGACAATAGATTTGCAGATTCTGAAAAACTAAAACCAGACTCCATTCATTTAACTACCACATGGAAGTAAATGGGGAGACACAGTTACTAAAACTTCAGTTCGAATTATGTGAACGCCGGTCCGATTCCTGCATACAAAGAAAAATGAAAATCGGGAGAGTTTCTGGAAGATGGTCTGCACAGATATATTGCCCAAACTGAGAGATTTTACACCGAAGTACATACATATGCGAATGTAGTGTACGTGTTGTGCCACGAAGCATGTAATCTCTTAAGGTCCAAAATCAAATAGAAATGAAGCATTCAACGTTTGTCTTTGACTTGGCAATACCAGCATCAACATCGACATAAATACTTTGGTAAACGAAAAACCTCGACCCAAACATCTCATCATAGGGTAACAATATAACGATTTTTTTTTTTCAAAGGCTTTTGGTATATTTTCCATGTGCAGGACCTGCCGGGAAACGTTATCGCCAAGTTATCATACTATTTTTCTTAGCCTTAGGGGTTGAACCGTAGCTCATATATATATATATATATATATATATATATGTTTGGAAACTCCCTGTACTGTTGTTTGCAGATAATACTGTGTTGTTGAGTGAAGACGAAGGGGAGCTGCAAGGCTTGGTGGATGAGTTTGGGAGAGTGTGTAAGAAACGGAATCTAAAGGTGAATGTAGGGAAGAGTAAAGTGATGGTGTTTGAGAGAGGTGAAGTCAGTGAATGTACAGCGAGGTTGGATGGTGAGGAATTGGAAAATGTGAGTACGTTTAAGTACTTGGGTAGTGTGATGAGTAAGGATGGAGGTTTGGAGGGTGAAGTGCTTGAAAGGGTGCAGCAGGGAAGAAAGGTTGCTGGTTCTTTGAAAGCAGTGATAAGAAACAGGGAAGTGAGCATGGAAGTGAAAAAGTTACTACATGTCAGTATTGTGATACCAACTCTAACGTACGGAAGTGAAGCTTGAACGTTGTTGGAAGGACACAAGTCAAGAGTGAGAGCAGTGGAAATGAGTTATTTAAGAGGAGCTGTGGAGTCACATGGAGAGACAGGCTGACGAATGAAGATATAAAGGAGCGTTGTGGTGTTGATGCGGATGTAATAGGAAGCGTTATGAGGAACACACTGAGGTGGTTTGGCCATGTGGAGAGGATGGAGGGTGAAAGACTGACGAAGAGAGTGTATGTGAGTGAGGTGGAGGGGAGAAGAGGGAGGGAGAGGCCAAGGATGAGATGGAGGGATGGGGTGGAGAGGTATATGAGAGAGGGGGGTGTGAGTTGGGAGCAGGGCAGTGAAATGGCGGGGGACAGGGCGACTTGGAGGCGATTTGTTTGTGGCCACCCCAAACGGGATTGAGGCGTCTGGCAATAGATAGATAGATAGATATATGTAAACGACCTATGATTTTTTTTTAAAGTGTCCTCGATATCGAAGAAGTTGGAACACACTGGTTTAACCTATGCCGTAAGAGTTTCAAGCCTACAAGACAAGAGTACAAGAAAGAGGGGGGTTCTAGTCTCCTGTTTCCGTCCTTAAGACAGTTTTTGCGGTGCACAAGGAATACTTGGCTAATATTCATTCTAGCCTGTCCCCGGAGAGAAAAATGAATCTCTTTATACCGATGACGTAGCTTGTTATTTCCTCAGCTACTGAATTGTATCTTGCAGATTACAAGAGCATCTTGCTAGTGGAGGGGGTTAGTGGAGGCTATATCAAACACTTTCAGTTCGAAGTCTCTCCCTAGCTGAATATAGTAGTCAGGATACAAGAACTCCTGGTAGTGAAGGGTTTAACTGTTGGTGTATCGTATGTCTAAACTTTAGGGTGATAATAGCAAGTTGTGGTTGAGGAGTATGCTCTGTACGAATCTGACATCTGTCTTTGGACGTAAAGGTTTCCAGCCATTGGCTCTTTCGTTATTCCATAAAAAATTGGGTCCCTACTCCAGGAAGGACAGGGTGATAGAGATTGGTGTCCCTATTCTCGTTGGCTTTGGATTTTCCCCAGTATTTCCTCCTTTCCAGTTACTTCTGTATTTGTCATGTTATATTTTATGTCTGTATGTTATTTCTACAAGCTTTGAAGACAGAGAAAAGACATTGTAGTCGCGGCGCACGAATATGAGGTTGTTATTATCGTACCCTGGCAACCTACCTCTCAACAGAGCGTCTGATTTTGTATCATATAATGCACGAATCATATTATTATACACGAATATATTATACATGAACATTTTTATACTCGAGCATATTATAAACGAATCACAAGCGTATCATATTATACACGAAATCGGAAACACTGTTGAGGGGTAGGTTGCCAGTGCACAATAATTACAACCTCAGAGTCTCGCGCGCAGCGACTATAGTAACACGGAAAACAACGTTGATGCATAGTTAATATGCAAAAGAAATATTCAAGGAATAGATGATAAAGATCTGTCACTGCCCTCGCAAAGGAAATAATTAAAAATACCTGATAAGGATCCTCCACTGCCCCAAGAATACTTCCGTGAATATTTGGGCACAAGTCAGTGGAAAGATAAAGGGAGATGTCCGCGTCAAAACATGAATGTGTGTGTGTGTGTGTGTGTGTCACTCGAGGAGGTGAAAATTTGAAGGAACATGGGAGGACGGAGACCCCATCTACAGGTAGACACTATCGTCTGCACTGTAATGATGCTGACTGTTGTGATGATGGGGAAGAACATATACGGTATAGAACACAAACAAATCTAGTGATGGTCGTGATGATTGTAAGCGTCTCCCAGTTTCTATATTTCAGCCTAGCACATTGTTAGTGGCATGTCTTGCACCACTGTGGCGTAACCTGTTCTGCCCAGTGACATATTGTTCGTGTTCAGCTTAGGAGGACCCCCTGTAATAAGAGGGATTAATGGAAGCTATATGTACCCTCTCCTGTTCGAAGAAAAAAAATCCTCATCAAAATCGTCTGAAAAGCGCAAAAGTGAAGAGGGCGTCATCGGATTCAAGAGATAAATAAAAAAATTAACAAGTGGTGCCAGGCACACAAAACCTCGCACGACAGCAGTTGTTTTATTGCTGTTTAATGCTGAAACGGGACTGCCATTCAGTGTTAGTATGGTACACAGTTAAAGCCTAAGGTAATAGTGCAAATGTTTTCAAGTTACGCCCTCTGAAAATCCGTGATCTTGCACTTGGCCTTTCAAGGTCACTCAAGGTCAAAGGTCATGGTGCCAAATAAAAACCCATACGAGACTTCCTATATCTTGTTAATATTAAATATCTATCTTCAACGAGTTTCGAGTTATAGCCCGGTGAATATCTGTGACCTTGAGTTTGACCTTTCGAGGTTACTTACGTACGGTCAAAAACCCATATGGGATTTCCTATATGTTGATCGTAGTAAGTAACTAACTTCAACCAGTTTCGAGTTATAGCCCCCTGAATATCCGTGACCTTGAGTTTAACCTTTCAAGGTCACTCAAGGTCAAAGATCTCGGTGGCAACTGAAAGCCCATATTACGAGTTCCTATATGTTCATAAAGTAAATATCTTCGACCGGTTAGAAGTTATAGCCCTCTGAAAATCCGTGACCTTGATTTTGACCTTTCAGGGTCACTCGATTACCTCCATAATTTAATCACTTACTTTTGGGACCAGTGCCCACATATCCTGAAAGTTTCATGTAATTTCATTCGCTCATTTTTCCATAATGTTGCTTACAAATAAAGAAACTGAGAAACAAACTCGACCAAAAACAATACCTCGCCGGACTCCATCCGGGCGAGGTAAATAATGCTGCTACTGTTGTAACAACATCTTCCGGAACCACCACTGTCGATACACATTTCTTGCTCTCAGTCTGTTATTTTGGTTGTAGGAAAAAATTTCTTGCCTCCCAGTAAGAGGTGGACGTTAACCTCGGATGACACACTGTATTTCCTGTTACCGGTAACTGGTGTGATGGTTATGGCAACAAAGATGAGTGACTGGCATTATAACAGGGTGGTCGAGGTGGTGTCAGTGATATGGTGGTGACGCTGGTAGTGTAGGTAGTTACTACATCTTTTTTATGCATGAGGGAACTGAAGAGCAGGAGCCCACAAGACTGTTCCCTCCAAGAAAAAACAAAAACAAAATAACAGAGAGCCAAGTTCAAGATCCGTTCATTTCAAGATGCCTGAATACACTGCGTTTGAATAAATGGGGATCATAGGCATTGGGAAATACAGGCAGAGGGAGACAGTTCCAGAGCTGACCTGCTGCATAGAAGAAGGACTGGAAGTAACGCTTAACTTTTACATTAGAAAGCTGGACAGAAAAGGGGTGAAAATTTGTTGCTAGATGGCTGCTACGTGCCAGCTGTAATGGTGGAGGGATGCAAGCAGACAGTTCAGAGGAGCAGTAACCTTTGAGGTAGTGATAGAAAAGAGATAAAGATTCAGTAGTGCGGCGATGAGAGAGAGAATGAAGGAGCCAGTAAGAGGAGGAGAGTTAATGAGACGAAAAGCCTTTGACTCCACCTTGTTGAGAAGAGCTGTATATGGGGAGCCTTCCAACACATGAGAGTTGTACTTTACACAGGGACGAATAAAACCAGTGTATAAAGTCAGCAACTGAGCAGGGTTAGAAGGCATGGAGTTGGCTTAGCACACCTAATCTCTTAGAAGCAGATTTTATAAGTGATCTTTCCAAGGTAAATTCCGAGAGAGAATGAAACCCAAAGTATGTTAAATGATGATGCAGTACTGAGTTGGATATTGTTAAAATTTAGGGGATACTTTTGCAGAAGATTTGGTCGGGTTGAAATATGTAAGAAATGAGTTTTTGATACATTACAAACAAGATTATTTTTACCCCAGACACAGATATAAGCTAAATCAGACATTAGGTGTGCTGTACAGTAGACTCATGCCTTATTTGTTGAAGTAACTGCTAAGATGTACGCTGCGGGAAGCGAATGGAAAGTTGAAGGGTAGAGTCATCAACGTATGAGTGGAAAGGGTTAGATGTACACTCACGCGTACAAATTTCTGCTCAGGGGTTACCTCTTCCTTCCCCCCCTCAACCCTAGACAGTGGGAAAGGGGGGAATCGCAAACAAGTCTACCCTGTCTTCAGACCCCAACTCCCCCACCCTCCACCTCTGGCTGCTAGTTACTGATTAGACGTATATACAGTAAATATGAATGACGTAAAGCATATTCTGTAAAAAAATGGAAACTAGAACGCTGAACCTACAACACAGAGCTGTAAGTCCCAACATTCCTACCCGTCAAGTGATCCAAATGTTACTGGTGCAGGCCTTTGATATACTGCTCCCAGCACGGCTTCGGCCAAAGGTTGCATGAACACCAAAACCTCGGAATTGACCATCATTTGTTAGAATGACTATATTTATAGTCGCAACGCTGTCAATGCAAAATTTAAGTCTAGATTGTGTGTGTGTGTGTGTGTGTGTGTGTGTGCAATTTATAAGCCCAGCTACCCAGCTATGTGAAGTGGAACGGTCACTCTGATAACAGTTACAAATATTTGTCTGGTGTTCTCCATTTGAACTTGTCACATAATGAGAAATACAATTATAAAAAATGTTTCCTGCATACGATACACAAAGGAGCGGTGATGTTGTAACTGACTACTGATCAGGCCTAAGGTGGGGGTGGGTAGGGGTGAGAGGCGGGGAAGACTTAAGACAAAGAACGAGAGAGAGTGGGGAGAGAGGGAGAAAAGCAGACAAGAGAAAGTTATATAAATTTAAAAAGAAAGAGTGAATGGGAAAAGTAAATTCAGAGAGAGAGAGAGTGTGAGAGAGAGAGAGACGGGGGAAGTGAAAAGGTAAGCACTGGAACCCAGAATTGTGCAGGGGACGACACTGGATTACACTGATGGTGAATATTTTCAATTCGAGAATGCAGTTCAATACGGTAATAATTTATTTTTAAATACAGTCCAAATTTTGGCCGTTGAAAGCGTGTGCGACGACAGTTCAGTCATGTTTACAGGACATGAGAAAATTTGCGTCTAATCGGTAACTGGCAGTTGGAGGTGGAGGGTGAGGGAGTTGGGAGCTGAAGGCGGGATAGACTTGTTCGCGATTCCCCCTTTCCCTCTGTCCAGGGTAGAGGGGGGAAGGAAGGGGTATCCCTTGAGCAGAAATTAGGACGCGTGAGTGTACAGCTTAGAACGTCATTGATTAATAGAAGGAAAAGAGTTGGTGACTGGACAGACCCCTGAGGAACGCCACTATTGACAGCTCTAGGAGATGAACGGATGCCGTCTATAACAGCAGTTAAAGAACGACCAGAAAGGAAGCTAGAGATGAAGGCACAGATAGAAGGATATAAACCGTAAAAGGGCAGTTTGGAAATTAAAGATTTATGCCACACTCGATCGAAAGCCTTTGAGATGTCATGGGCAATGGCAAAGCTTTCTCCAAGTCCTGAAATTAGGATGACCAGGAGTCTGAAAGGTAGGCGAGAAGATCGCTAGTGAATCGTCCATGGCAGAACCCGTACTGACGATATGAAAAAAAGATTGTGATGAGAAAGGTGCTTTCATTTTTTTTTGTTAAGAATAGACTCAAAAACTTTTGAAATACAGGATGTTAAAGCCATTGGACGATAGTTAGAGGGCTGCGAATGGTCACCCTTCTTTGGGACAGGCTGAATGAGAGCAAACCTCCAGCAAAAAGGGAAGGCACAAGTTGACAAAGGCTAAAGAGTTTACCTACACAGGGTGGAAGCACTGAAGCACAGTTCTGGAGGACAACAGGAGGGACCCCATCAGGCCCATATGCCTTGTTGGTACTGAGGCCAGTGATGGCAGAATATACATCAGTTGATGACATTTTAATGTCAGCCATGACGAAGTCAGGGGAGGAGGGAGTAATGGAGGAACAGCACCGGAATCATCTAAGGTGAAATTGGAGGAGAAGTCTGAGCGAAGAGTTCTACTTTATCAGTAGAAGAAATAGCTAAAGAGCTATCAGGGTGGAAAAGAGGAGGGAAGGATGATGAGGTAAAGTTGTTAGAAACGTTTTTGTCAAGGTGCCAGAAAGAACGGGAAGGATTTGAGTCAGAGAGTTGAGAGAATTTAATACGAATGAAATTATTTTTAGCAGAGCGAAGAACAGACTTGGCACAATCCCGGACAGAAACATAAAAGAGACGAGATTCAGGGGTGGGTTGGCTACAGCACCTTTTGTAGGCATTCTCCTTGTTGTGGACAGCATCAGAACAAGCATGATTCAACCTTTTTTTTTTTTTTTTAGGGGAGGGCATTAATCACAAGATATAAAGAAGAAATATATGCTTCCATGCCTGAGAGAATAACGACCGTAATGAGCGAGGCACAATCAGATGGCTCTCGGCTGTGGAAGCAATAATCATTCCAGTGAAAATTAAAGTACTGCCTGAGGGCCTCCCAATCAGCAGCTCCAAAGTGCCACAGCCGACGGTTCTTGGGGGTTATACAGGCCGTACTGGAGCGATAGGACACGTTAAGGTGATAAGGTTATGATCGGAGGAGCCCAACGGAGGAAGAGGTCAACAGTATAAGCAGAAGGATTAGATGTAAGGAAGAGGTCAAGTATGACGGAACTCTCTCCAAGGTGGTTAGGGATACGGGTAGGGTGTTGTACGAGCTGCTCTAGGTCATTATGAAGAGAAAAGATGTAGGCTTGTTCAGCAGGTGAATCAGTGAAAGGAGAGGGTGAGCCAAAGATGGTGATGAACAATGAAATCACCTAGGATGGAGATTTCAGAGAAACGAGCAATTGATAGTGTGTGTTCCATCTGAGAAGATAGTCGAAGAATTTTTTCATAGTAGAATTAGGGGATAAGTAAACAACACAGGCATATTTAGTCAGAGAATGACAGGATAGCCGAAGCCAGAGTAGAGAATTCTGAAGATTCAATTTCAGGAATACGAGAGCATGATATATCGTTGTGTACATATACACAAAAGCCACCTTTGACTTTGAAATGAATATAGAGAGTGTAGGAGGATACAGAGAAGGGTTTGCTATCAGTCGCCTCAGACAGCTGTGTCTCAGTGAGGAAAAGAAGACTAGGTTTAGAAGAGGAGAGGTGGTGTTCAGCAGAGAGTGGCATTGGTTGTAACAGTGCTAGTGGTAGTGGTAGTAATCGTCCTGGTAGTGGTAGTGGCAGAGGTGTTAGTAGTGGTAGGGGCAGAGGTGAGGTGGTAGTAGTGGTGTCATGGTGGCAGTGATGAAGTACTTACTGTATGGTAGTAGTCGTGGTTGTAACAGCCGTAGCGATAGGGGTAGTGGTAGTGGTGGTGGAGGCAGTGCTTGTGGTGGAGCTGGTGGTAGTGATGTGATGGTGGCATGGTGGTGGTGCTAGAGGTGGCGGTTATTTGTGGTTGTAGTACTGCTGGTGGTAACATGTGAGCGTAGTGCATTAGGGCCCCATTCAAAAGATTACTTTATTACGGCCTTAACTCATGCAGATTCCAAATAATTTTCGATTAGGCATAATCAAAATAAATAATAATCCAAATTGGGCAATTCATATACGATAGTCATTCACGTCTGTATAGATTTGCTTATCGTAATCTTATCCGAGACCCGTTATGAATATCTCCCTAGCAGCTTGCCACCCTACCACAAGCCTGGTGCCGGGAAAATATACTGTATTTGGTTTGTCGAAATACCCTCACCAGGACTGTTTTAGCGCATGTGAATTTAAGTGCTTTGTTATTTATCCCTTTTAATAAGTCAGTAATATCACTTATTACTTGCAGATTTTAGTGTGTGTAGTTAGCCAGGTGATTAATGGTTTTGCATCAAGTGCTTTCACTATTTGCCTGATTTTATTATTCCTCAAGGGAAACATTATTAGTAGGTTAGTACTTTGCATTTCATCTTTAATGCAGAGTGCCATCTTTATACTGGATTAATGAAAATGGAAGACATCCATATAAGTAAACAAATTCTAGTAATTATTTTCAAAAATTCACCGGTCTGTTTAACAATGTTAGGATGGAAAATCTTGGGATACTTTGAATGGCTGTAGTATTTGTTCTGGTGAATAATATATAAAACAATAACCTACCATTTGCAAAAGTACAGCGGCAGAGGAGAGGTGCTACGGATCCTCTTTAACTCACAAGAATACTGCAGGGTCTTTTGATTTTCAAGACTTTTCCTTCAGTTAATAAATTGGTCTGACGTTGGATTAATAAGATACGTGGTTGCATCTGTAGCAACAAAAGGTTAACCCGTTCACTGCAAAAGATCTCTCTTATAACTGTCTGGTGGAAACAAAAATAAAAAGAGGATGCCATTGTAGTGACAGGATTAGAGAAATAGTTACTAACCTTTTCATTACAAGAGATCTGTCCTCAGCTGATTGATATTTGGAGGCAGCATGAGGAAAAAATATATATATATTGTAGTGAATGAAGTTTCCATAGCTCCTTCATCAAGAGATCCCTCTTAAATTGGTTGAAATCGTCGGCAGAAGCAAGGACACAAGAAGGAATACTGCACTGTACTAGAAACTTGAATTGTTTAGGATATCCTGTGAAACTGAGTCGAGGTGTTGAGAATAAAATAAAATTTTATTTAAAAAAAAAAAAAGTCCCATGGTATACTTCAACTCAAACGCAAATCCCTTTAAAATGATGTTTTTTTTTTTTTTAAATACTTTCCTCTACCTCATTACTGTCTTTCAAGCCAGCAAGGTGGCCATACGATCGAAACTCATTTATTCTTCAAGGGCATAAGTCACAGAGATGAGCACCGCAGCTGAGCGCCTCATGACGTCTGCCCCCACCTTTAGGCTAGTACCTCAGTATGATATTATTCAGCTTATGAGCGACTTTTCAACCTGGTGGTGTTATGTACTACAGGCGTCAACCATAGAGCACTGAACTATAATCGGACTCACACTAATACTGACATGGGGTAAACTTTACCCCATTTTCACAATATGAAAAACCATAGTAAAAATTAGAATTTATTCAATTATTTGGCATACATAGAAAATATGGCCTCTGTACTTGACTATAAATTTGAAACATATTACTCAAAAAGCAAATCTTAATACTAAGGTGGGTAACTAAAAAAAAAAAAAGTGTAAAAGTATTAAAATTCACTATATGACTTTGAAGAAATCCCTGAGGCACGGGGACAACTGCAGCTGAGGGCTTGGCTGTGGGCACACAAACACCCAGGTCATGGGAGCCTCTGCTGACGGAGCCACAGCCTTCGGCCAGCACTAGGAAGTGTGTGGGAGAGGGACGATTTTTTGTTTTTTTTTTTTTTTTTTTTTTGTCAAAGAACGACTAATGTGCAATGGATTTTTTTTTTTACCTATATTTACTTCTGTAAATGACCAACAACTTCCTTATTATTGATCACAAAGGCTGTAGCCATTGATTTCAAAAGAAATATGATTATTTTTTTTTAAATTGAAAAATGTTTCCTAATCAAAATGAACACTATAATCTTATGTTACACCAAATATACTGTATTTGAACTAATAATATTATCTGAGCAAGCTCATCCTGTTTGTAATATTTTTTAGCCATTATTCACTGACTTACCTGAAAATGTAATTATTCAATACCCGACAAAGTAAAAAAAACATTACCAAACAGCGTAGACAATACTTGATATCACTTTTATACGTCTTTAGTCGCTCAGTGTCACTCGGAGATGTCTTACACAACACCTGAAAAAGAAACACGTTAAAAAAAAAAAAGAAAAAAAAGAAACACGTATCACAATGTCATTCACTCGCGCATCTGTTCTCGTCATAATATCCTGTGCACACCAGCTTGAGGTGAAGTGTATCCCAAATGTACTTTTGAGCAAACACAATGCAAGCGAGCCACACGTCACTACCTCCTTTCACGAGCATTTGTGCAGTATGAAGGTACTGGGAGACCCAGCTCCCTCAGGCCACTATCCCACGCTGATCGCGTGATCACCCCACTACCGTGGGGTTACCTCAACCCCAGGTCAGCATTCCAGGGTTGACGAAAGTAGTGTTATATTCAGGCTAACGTCAGAAATTTTTTATTCGGACAAAAGTATGTTAATAGGTGACTGGAGTTAATACTGGTACTATGCCATCAACCCTCTTATGGTCGGAACAACTCTAGTGTTCTATGCCAGCCAACGCCAGACGATTTCATTCAGTTGAGTACGTCATAGGAGACTGATAGTTAACTTTTTATTCCAGAACTACCCACCACTCATTACCGAAATAACAGCAGCAGCAGCAGCCTAGGTAGCATCACAGCTAGTATCGATATAGCCAGCACCAGTTTTAGTCACAAACAGCACTAAGGATGGCAGCTTGACTTTACCCAGATCAGCTCTCGGTGTAACCAGCATCTGCATCAGTATGGTCACCATCAGCATCAGTGTAGCCAACGTCAGCGTCAGCATAGGCAGCATCAGCACCAGTATAGCCATGATTAGCACTCAATATGGCCAGCATCAGTATAGCCAGCATAAGTATCGCTATCATTAGCACTCATTAATTATAGCCAGCATCAGCACCAATATAGTAATCAGTTACTCTCATTATAGTCAGTATCATTATAGCCGGCATCAGTATTGCCAGTATTACCACTCAGTACAATTAGCATTAGTATAATTATCATCAGCACTCACAGCGGCTAGCTTTAGCACTCAGAATAATATGCATCAGTACATCATCAGTAGATCCAGCATCAGATATTAGTATTGCCAGTTTCAACACTCAGTATAACCAGGTTCAATATAACCTGTATCAACACTCAGTATAAACTGATACAGTATAGCCAATATCAACACTCAGTATAACCAGGTTCAATATAGCAAGTTATCAACACTCAGGATGACCAGGTTCAGTATAGCAATTTATCAACACTCAATATAACCAGGTTCAGTATAGCAAGTTATCGACACTCAGTATGACCAGGTTCAGTATAGACAGCCTAAACATTCAGTATAGTTGGATCAGCACTCAGTATTGCAAGCAACAATATAGCCAGCATCAGCTTTCGTCCCCTGGGCTGGGGTGTGGTCAGACGGTAATGCTGTCTCAGGCATCTCCAAAACCGTGGCTCCACCACCTTCCACATTCCACTCACTGATCCCACTGGCGTCTCCCACACCAGGCACAAGGCGTATACCACCACTGCCACCACCACCACCACCACCACGATCATCGTCGTCGTCGTCGTCACTGCCCCATCTGCCAGAGGACGTCATAATTATATATTTCATTATTGGTTCTACGGGAACTTAGTAGTAAAGCAGTTGATAAGCACCCTATCTAATTCCTCCAGCTTGAAAAAATTTGTCACCAAGTGAAAGAATGTAGTAATAATATGCAGTCTGATTCTAGACGTTAACAGTAGAGTGCGTATGAGCCAGAAACAGAAGAGAAAAACACAGTAAAATTATTGTCCCCAGACTGCGATTCACTGATGCCTTATTTATTTATTTATTTATTTATTTTTTGCTTCAACCCATGGGGGACACGATGAACATTACAGCCACGTCCACAACAAATACTTGCTGACGCAGGTGAATGCAGGAGGGAGTTTTTCATCACCGGAACCCATTCAAATGGTCCCACAGGACTCGTTCAGGTGCGGTCAAGAACTTTAATAGATTACAGGGATGCAGAACGGCCACCAGCGCCAGCAAGCATTTGGTGTGGACGCGTACTAATGTGTAGTTGCAGCTAACGTTCCCACAGCATTAACTACCTCACTCTGATGACGTATTTTTTTATTTTGATCATACAGCCACCAGAGACGATTACTCAAATTACAAGGCAGATGCTGTATCCAATTGCTCCGATTGGAAAAGTCTATCCTGATGTAAATAAAGCTGTCTTCAGATAAAGATAAACTAAAATGATACGTTACTGGATTCAAGACGTGAATGTCTCCACAATCATGGCGGATCTCTAAGCAGACTACATATAATCAACACATCACATGTAGTATCGTCATTAACCCTTTCAATCCGATGGCGTAATTTATTCTCTGTGTCTTCAGACAATTTTATTTTCGCTTAGGGAGAGGCTAGGTTGTGAAGGAATTAATGGAGTCAGTTCTAACCCCGTCACTACACAGAGGCTCTCCAAACCTTCATAAAATCATCTAGAGACAGCAAAAAATGAAACAGAGTGAACGCCATCGAATTGCAGGGTAATTTTCATGCATTCAAGGTACTGTTCATTAGAGATAGTTTCTTCTTTGGAAAGGAATACGCTGGTGGCCGAAACGATTTTCATTCGCGTTTGATTATACCAGCCATGACATCTTGGAATGTAAAGCCTCCCAACTTATTTAGATGAAGCTGCTTACTATTTTATGATATCGGGTTACATAATTCCTAGTGTTCTTTGTTTTGTCAAGTGTTTTAGCCGCGGTAAGAGGAACCATCATTATGCCGACCACATCCCAGCCTCGCCACCTCAGGGAAGAATTTTTATGTTCCTACTTGGGGCCATATTCTCATGACCTTGAGAGGCAGTGTAGGTATATTTTATTCATATTATTGCATAGATAACATAAAAAAAATACCATAAACAAACCATGTCTGTATATAAGCTCGTAAAGAAGTAGTGCTACCAAGCCTTTTAAACTGACAATAACTGCAGTCTGTGACCCGTGGTTTTGCTAAACTCCTTTAAGATGTATCGAGACCCCTGCGGTTGGCAACTTGGAACTGAGGTATAGTTTCCTAAATGATTTGGTGTGTTGGGTATTCCTGAATTACAAAGCATCTGGGACGATGGAATACATTACTACTTCAGTGAGTGATGGAATAGTGACCTAAGAGAATATACTTAGTATGCAGTTATTGACATAAGGTACGCCATTATAAACTTCGTCTTGTGTCAAAAGGTATAAACTAGAGAGGGTCTGAATTCTTTTGTTGTTGACTGTGCGAGGTGAGAAGCTGACCACGACCGCCGTTGAGGGTAAATATAAACCGCACCGAGGGGTGTGTTCTCGTGGGCTTAGGAGATTCCCCAGCACACCCTCCCTGCCATTTCAACTCTGCTTACAGAACGTCGAATTACTCTTTTTTTTTCTCTCGTATGCTATTATGCAACTTATGTCAATATGTAGGATAAGTAAGTGGCTGCCTGGGATGTTTTCTTTCTTGGTGCCATGGTATTTCTACGTATGTGGCACGAGTAGGTTACATTTTGGTCGCGGGGCTACTCGGCCAGACAGACAACAACAACAACAACAACAGCAGCAGCATTATTTCCTTCATATTGTGTACACAATTGCTTTAGTGTAATAAAGAAATAACACACAAGAGAGTGTTAAGGTTTACTGTGCAACGTGAAAAGCTCGCGATGACTAGCTTGGAAACCTTATAAGCTTACGATATTATGTTCAATACTCTTCTCCAATAAGGGTAGTAGTCTTGTCGGTTAAAAAGGCTCCCTGACACGGCTTCATTCGCAGTTTATTCTGTATTAATCTTATTACTATTCTCTTGTATCTTATTTATCCATTTCATGTCAGAATTAAAAGGACAATAATAACAAACAAGAGAATGAAAAGTAATATATAAACAACGCTAAGGATAAGGTGTCACAAAGCCTTCTTGGTCGACGAGATTACGAGCCTTAGACTCCTGGGTCGCCATTCTCTTGGACATGTGAATTTCTTAGCATAGTCTCTTACAAGTTGAATTTTGCATATGTCACAGTAACCCCTTCAGTACGATAGCGTCTTTTTATATATTTTTTCTGCCGTGAAAAAATTATATTCAGCTTATAAAGACCTTTGGTTGTGTAAGGATTTGAAGCTATCTCCATTAACCTCTTCAGTACCATTATTTCCTTTTATGCCATTCTTGATATCCCTAGACGAGTATCTTCAGCCCAGGAATGACTTCTAGAATTAATCAGACATATGGTCGTCATGTATTGCTTATGAAAATATTTATTAGCTGCAGTTTGTTGTTTTAATAGCTTAGAAAGAGGTAATTGGGTGCCTTTTTTGCAATGCCCGTATTTTCTCGCCTTGGCCTTGGTACCACAGCCATCACCACATCCACATGCACAACACATTAACAGCATTCACTGTACATGATCAGTATTAATGCATTCCATTTACACTGTATGCTTAACATCTTCTGTCACATTCTCAAGAAACACCCTTGCCCCATTCTACTTATTTATGACATCAACCTACTGGGGTCATATTTTTGCAGATTAGAAATCTCCTTTAGCACATCTTTGAGACCGGTTTATTTTTGGACACTATCAGGTTCCCAAGGGCTTAAATGATGTGTGTGAACGAGTGTCTACTTTATTTCACTGTGTTTGTCCCTATTTTGTGTTTTATGTTTCCCTCTTCCTAAGTTGTACCTCGTCATATTTTGACAGGGAAAAGATGTCAGAATGATGATAACGACGACGACGATGATGATGAATATGTTAATCTGTAGTGACTATGTACTCTCTTAATATGAAAATGGATGTACTGTACAAAGCGTAAGGGAATAATGAGGTGTTAAACTAAAATTAAAACGTTATGAAAAAAGCGTTAGAAAGGCTACCAAACCCACGCCAATACGGCAGTGAAGCTAGGCAAAAGTGCAATTTATCCAGGTATCTCATACTGAATCGACCTTACCGGTAGATTTGCCCCTCTTCTGTTCTAGGTTTCCGTTGAAGGGAACAATTTTTGCAGTTTTGGTACATCATCATCATCATGACCAGTTTTCCTGCCTAATGATGGGATGGGGGTAGGACTGAGAAACAAAGAGAAAGTACCAAATTATACGTGAATCACGACTGGGGATGGTTGGTGGTTGTGGTGCGCGGGGAGCGATCAATGTGTATCATATAGCACTTGAGCTCGTGCCCTTTCACTCCATAATGCGTTACTTCCCGCCTGGATTTGATCCAATCTCCGGTGTGACGGGGAGATATTCCCTTCCTCGTGCATTTGTTTTGAGATTCCTTCCCTTATACATATAACAGTGAAAATAGGGTAAGGATTAGATGATGATGATGATATAATGGGTGTAGGGTACGATGTAAATGATGTTGATTATGATGATGAGGATGAGAATGGAAAAACAGGATAGGATAGAGGGTTAGTGATAATGATGATGATGAGGAGGAGGAGGAGGAGGAGGCCGACGGGTGGATACCGCAGCTGCTTCAGCCAGGGTCATAGCGCCACCACGGCTCCTTCTCAGCGCCACCAGACAATGTAGTCAGCGTAGGGGAGACCTGTTGCACTGATGGGGTTACGAGCAACCTGCATCAACCCCGCTACTTCTGTGACTTTTTTTCCACTCTAATTATTATACTTGCTATTGCTAGGACGATTATATTCTTCTGAGGGGGAGACCTCTTGTAGTAAGGGTTGGAAAGTATCTCCACTGATTCCTAAATTACGGTCTCTTTTTAACCCTTGCGACAACTAGACGATTTTATTCAGCTATTTTTGGGGGGTGGGGGTGGGGGAGGGTGTTAGAAGTATTCTTTGTTGTTCTGTATGATGACGTCATATGAAAAGTATACCCAGGACGCAGTTGTATTCACCCAGCAGGACAGGCAAGTTTAAGATTAGGCTGAGGGAGGGCTCTTGTGGTAGGGGTTAGAAGCCGCCACCATTAGCCTCTTTAATGCAATGCAATCTCCATTTTCCACTTCAGTTTGAAAGTTCTCTGTTAAGTTCAAGTCGTCAAGGGGTAACACGCACAAACTAAGAAGAAGGTAATAGAAATCTCTGGTAAGTTAAAGTCGTTTGGGGGAAACAAGCACGAACTAAAAAATACTTAATGGAAACTGACATGACTGAGTAGGACAGACGGGTAAGGAAGCCTGAGCCAAACGAAAGCTGATCTGGGTGACGACAAAAGTAGGACAAGGCGTACTGACAAAGGTGGCGTAGAAGTGAGGGTCATCTTCACTAGGAGAGGAGTGTGTACGATTGTGAAGTGAAATGTGCCTGGTGGAGGTGGCTGATGATGGAGTGGGTGCGATGTGGGCTACATAAGGGGTAAATGGTGATTTTTGTAGTATCTTTAATTTAAAAAAGTCTTTTGCAACAAGGATACTGTCGGTCAATCTCTTTTAACCCCTTTAAGTCCCCAAGGGGCCCAGACGAAGGAGTACCCGAGGCTCAGCTGTCGTAGTCCAGATCATGCATGCTGTAGCATCTCCATGAGTTTTTGACAGCATTTTGAATGATACAAAAGCTTCCACTCCCTCCTCTCTTAGAATCGAATCATAGCACGCGAGCGCACGACTGCCTTCCACCAGACCTACAGTAGACTATATTGCCGAGGTGCAAGCTGAATAAAATCGTGTGTAATTATCAAAAAATGAATAACGCATGCCACTGAAGTGAATAGGTCAAGATAAGAGGAAAAACATCATCCATCATGCGTCAGTTTGTGTACAGCGCGTTGGTGAAGTGAAGTGTTATGCCCGGTGGATGTGACTAGGGATGTGCGGGATTAAATAGAGTGTGCGTGTGGCGTGAGTTGCACTTTATTTTACTCTGAACTGTACGGCTTTATTTATTCTTTTGTCACATATTTTAACATTAATGTCAGGGAAGGAGCATCTTTAATAGGGAGGGATGTTTGCAAGTTAGATAAGTGAAGTTAATGGCCTGGTTGATGTGGCTGATGCTGGTTTTTGTGGCCGAGGATATGGGTTACTATATTGTAAATTATGGCACACATTCTGTCCTGATATCTAGCACTAAAAAAAGTCAGACCATATTTGGTAGAATGGGAGGTGAATAAGTTGATAAATAGAGTTATGACTGATATATGTAACTATGGATGCCTTGTGTGGTGTTAGTTACATCTTTGCTATCATTATGAACACGAGGCGCTTATTTTTCATATTTTACTTTATTCCTGTTACATATATTACCTTTGGATCGGGGAAGGGAAGAAAATAATTACTACAGAACAAGAATTGTGTTAAGTATATCAAGTGTTATGCTTGGTGAATATTATATATCATAATGACCTTTTGTACTTTATTCCTTTACTCATTGTTATTTTCCTGCTATATATTAACATTAGCATCAGGGTGGGGAAAAAATCAGTGGGACGAGAGGTGCGTAGTTAGTTAAGTGAAATTAATTGCCGTTGGCTGTGACTGCTAATGGCTTGGGTGTGGCGTTGGTTAATTTATTTTTGTTTTATTGTGGACTGTAAAGCTGTGTACATGTTTACCTTCCCCCAATATTCTAATTTTCAAAATGGCTCTTACTTGTAAGTGGCCTCTCCTATACTGATGGGAATCGTCTGGCTGTAGCGATAGCAAAATGTAAATAAACTTCATCGTAATGAATTAATCCATTATTGTCTAAAACTTCTGCACATGCTAGTTTGCTGGAGTGGTATCTAGTGTACAGTCCTTTGCCTACTTTGCTAATAGTGGTGGCGGTTCAAGTACAACTAAAGGGTTCCTTCCCATAATAGTTTTGAAAATACACTCTAACGGCACATATTCCTGCCGATATCCGGGAAAGGGTTGACAGCGATTATTTTTATCTCCTTCAATTCGAGAAACTATCTTAAGCGGAATACAAGAAGGAGTACTCAGAGAGTGCAACACCCACGACCACCAAATAGTCTTAGGGGCTGAATATTTTCTTTGTCTTGTGACTTTTCTTCGAGAGATATAAGATCCGTATTAATTCATTCTTGGCTAACCCTTAACCCTTCCATCAGGTTTGATTCAAATCAGATATAAACTGCTTGAGTTGGCTTTTCACAGAGACCTTGACCTTTGACTGTTCACTGTGACCTTGACCTTTAACTGGTTATTCTCGAAATTGAATCTCTTTATCCTTAATTTAACCTGAACACTTTTACAAAGTTTAGTCTACGTTGGATAAAAACCAAGTTGGCTTCGCCAAGTGACCTTGATCTTTGCCCTATTGGTCTTAAAAACAATAGGTCAGCCACTTGGGTGATCCGCATCGAATCCACCAAGTGTGATCCACATCGTTAATGCTACCTTAATTGCTGGAACTTTTATCTTGCTTTGCGACCTTTACATTGACTAATTATTTTTACAATTGAGGTAATTCGTTCTTGCCTGATCTTTAACAAATCCACAGAGTTTAACTCGTCAGATTAAAACACTCTGACTTGGCCTCATTCTGTGACTTTGACCTTTAACTTGTTGTTCTCAAAATAGAATCGTTTTTTTCTTGCCATATTATCAATCCATTCACAAAGTTTGGTTTAAATAATATAAAAACTGTTGAAGAAAACCATATGACTTTCATCGTTTGCCTATTGTTCTTAAAGAAAATATGTTTACTCCTCGGACGGCTGTCAGCCCTCTCATTAAGTTTGGTCACATTCGGATCAAAATTATATGAATTACTTTGTTAAGAAATATACCCACAGATCGGACTTTAACCATGTCCTGTGACCTTACCCTCTGACTGATTATTCCTATAATTGAATCACATAATTCTTGCCTTACCCTCAGATTTTACACCAAGTTTGGTAAAAATTGGTTAAAAAATGCTTAAGTTAATATTATAGGGTCAGCATTTGCTCTGGCCCTGTGACCTTGACCTTTGGCCTAGTGTCCTGAAAAATAGTTGGTTTCTGTATGGGGTATCCCTTCACTATTTTACTAAGTTTGCTTAAACTCAAGTAAAAACTGTTTAAGTGTTTTTGTCTCTCTCTCTCTCTCTCTCTCTCTCTCTCTCTCTCTCTCTCTCTCTCTCTCTCTCTCTCTCTCTCTCTCTCACACACACACACACACACACACACACACACACACCACTAAGAGTCATACAGAAAGCTATACAAGAAATAAATACTGAAGAGATAAAAAAGAAACAAGAGAGAAAGTAATAGAGGAATGGAAAGAAGCAGAAGACAGGCAAAACAGAAGGAACAGCTTGATAATGTACAGCGTGCCTGAATCAAGAGGGGCGAATCTAAAAGGCAGAGAATGAGGACGAGACAAGGTGCTGTGGTCTAATAGAAATCTCAGTGAAAGTGAAAGAATTGAAAATTGAGAAAGTAATGAGGCTAAGGAAAAGAGAACAAGGTAAGGTCAGACCAGGTCTAGTTAAACTAAGGAGAAATAATGAGAAATGTGAGCTCTTATGCAAAAAATCTAAAGTATGAAAAAGACCCAAAAGAAGAAAACAGGACTCACACACACACACACAAAAAAAAAGACCAAACAAAGAAAGAAACAGAAAAAACTGTGGAGAATGATGAAAGAGAAAAGGGAAAAAGGAGAAAGAGGTTGGTAAAAAAAAGAAAAAAAAAAAAAGAAAAATGGACAGTTGTGCAGAGCAGAAATGCAAGAAAGAGGGAGAACCAACAGGCAGTAAACGGTCAAAGTAAAGAACAGATATCCAAGATAGAGCATCTGGAGAAAAACGGGTATGATATAATTATGCCTAACAGAGACACGACAGAAGATAGACAAAATAAGATCAAGTGACAACATAGTAAAGACTGATAGCATGAAAAGGATTATAACTGTATATTTCTCGGTGGAAAGAAAAGACGAAGACATACAAGGAAACGCCAGATCAAAAGATAAATAGAAACTAACTTAGAATCAGTGAAGGACGAAGCATTAATAATACTGGGAGACTTCAATGGACACACCGGGTTCTTAGGACCTTAGAGACAAGATGAAAACGGGAAAACAGTTACTGAATGGCTGAATGATCATTTACTCATATTGCTGAATTGCGGTAAATAATGTGATGGTGTCTACACATGGAGCAAAAACATCCAAAAAAGTGTGATAGACTATGTGCTAGTAAAAAGAGAATTATACAGATTATTTAACCACATGAAAATTGATAAATTGCAAGAGATATTTGACTTAACAGACCACAACCTGATACAAACCTGTTTCTCCTTGGAGATGAACTCAGCACCAAACTTCAAGAAAGGCGAATGGGAGGAAAGTATAAATTACAGAACTGACAGAATCACAGAAGCATTTGCAACAAAAGTGGAAGCAGAAATCGAAGAAAAAACTTAAGCGACTTCACACAGATCAATACAGTGATGAAGAAAGCAGCTGATGATGTACTCAAAAGGAAATTAGACGGAAACACACAAAGGAGGGTGAAACGAAAAAAAAAACCCTGGATGTCTGAAGAGATCCGTAGAGCGATATATAAAAGAAGAGAATTAAACGGAAACGGATGAAATGCCACAACAGAAGAAGTAGAAAACTATTACAATTCACTGTTCCTGAAACAGAAAATGCATACCCAGCCACTAGTAAAAGAGGGAATAATCATGTATGAGCTGAGAGAAACTAAAGAAATAAAAGACAGCAAAAATAAGAGCAAATCGCTCTGGGAGAATATTGACAAACTAAAAGGTAAAGAACGCAAGAAAACGCAAGACGTAAACTTACATGATAAAGAAGGGAGATTGCTCTGTGAGGAAAAGGCAAGAAAGGAACTAATAAAATATTTGGAAAATGTGTATAACAAACACAATAATTTTATTTATAAATGAAATATGGAATGAGCAAACACTGCAATCCTAAGAAGAAACCCTAAAAGAACAGGAAGGTAACATACAGGTGAACCACATAGCTCTCCAGGAACATCTACTAGAACAATTGGATATGGCGCTATCAAATGAACGGGAAATAAAACTAATGAAGAAACCAGAAATCACCAACAGAGAAGTAAAACACATAATACAAAAGCTAATGATTAAGAAAACACCAGGACCAGCCGGGTTAAAACCAGAAATGTATAAAGCGCTGGTAGGAAACATCACGTGCTTAAAAGCCCCAACAAACAGCTTTGTTAAAGAATTGGAAACTGAAGAAAAAACAGATAAGTGGAAAGCATCAAATACAAAAATCCTGCCAAACACACACACACACACACACACACACACACACACACACACACACACACACACACACACACACACACACACACACACACACACACACACACACACACACACACACACACACACACACACCAAACGATTTAAGAATGATTTCCTTAACCAACATATCTTACAAATTATTCATGTCTTTAGTGAGAGAATAAATAGAAAATAACTTAGTGAGAAAAGATGCAGTGAAGGAAAACCAAGCTGGATTTACACAAGGAAAAGTATTCACACTACAATACTGCATTGAAGAAACAATCAAGCAAAAGAAGCCACTAACCATCACAGCCATTGACTTTCCGAAAGCGTTCGATTCAGTTCAGAGGAAAAATAAATGAGACGCTAAAAGAATCTAAGATCCATCCTACACTAATCAATGCAGTGGCAAATATAAATAAAGGTGACCACACTGCCTTGAAAATAAGTGACACCTTTGAGGCAGAGATATCAACAACTAGTAGGATACGGCAAGGGTGTACTGGATCCACAGTACTATTCATGTTAATCACCTTCGTCAATATTAAAGAACTGGAAAAGAAAGGCTCAGGATTCACAAACAAAAAATTCAAAATTGACTCCTTATTTTTCGCCGATGATGACCTCCTCCTAGCCCACTCCATCGAAGTTAACAACCTGAAGACACTGACAGAAACAGGTCAAACTTGTGGCCTAGACATGAATAAAGACAAAAGCAACATCATCATATACAACATGGGTGAACAGCCACAGGAAGTACAGTAGAAGGAATGAAAGTAACAGAGACGACAAATTATGTGGCTGTGACTACGGAAAACAAAAGGAATGTCTTCAGAACACAAAAAAAGGAGGTTACTTGAAAAGCCAAAAAAAATTAGCAAACAGGACATAAAGCCTACTCGATCATTGCAAAAAGTTGTAATAAGCTAATGACTGGGAAAATAAACTGGAAAAATTTGGCACTGCCGTCTATACTGTACGGCACAAACATCATGAATCTGACGGACTCAGAGATACAGAAACTCCAACAGATTGAAAATGGCGTATACCGACAGATACAAGACGCTTCAATGTTTGCACCTAACTGTACACTGAGAGACGTGGGAGCTTCACTAGTGAAAACAAGAATGATAGAGAACAGACTGCAATACCTCAAAAGCACAGAGAATGGAAGAAATCAACACTGCAATCAATAACAAGAACAATGAGAAAAAACAAGAAAAACAAGTGTGTGAAAACCACTAATATTTATAAAATATGTAGAGATAAGGAGGCTGGATATGAAAGGAATCAAAGATAAAGCAAGACATGGGATAATGCCAGGTGGAAGGAGGACGTGGACAGCAAGTCAACCCTAAGTATATAGAAGACATGGAAAAAAATAGTACATGAAGTCCAAGTCTACGACAATCGCCCATCTTCCATTGTACTATATATAGCCCTGACCAACTCACTACCGCTCAACGACAGGAAGAGTTACACAAATGAAGAAGTATCCCGTATGCTATGTAGAATGCCAGAAGATCTACAACACTTTCTGCTTAGATGTCCTGAACTACAAGAGGAAAGAAAAAGATCCTTAGCATTACAACAATCATTCAACGAAGGTCAAGATATCATCATAGAAGAGTTCCTCTTTACAGTAGTTCGACTGGGCTAGAAGAAAAAGGGAGACCCTTTACCTGATGCGGAGGAAAAGAGAAAGAAAAAGAATCAAATCCAGACAGCTGGAAATTAAATACAGAAGGAACAGCAAGACCAAGAAGTTTAGAAGGTGACGTAAAAGGCTACACCTCTTACAGTTATCACATCACATCACATAACACCCGCTCTCGCTTCACGAGCGCGGGTGTAATAAACGTCTGACGGTACAAGAAGGAAATGGAAACAAGGTCACAGTAATAGTAAATGAACAAAGTTGAAAAGGAAAGCATTGGCACTGAGTAGGACGGGAGGTGTTTATGACGAGTAGCTCAAGTGTTATGCCAGGAGGATGAGTCGTGGTGTTCCCCTTTGTGTAGTGGTTGCATCATTTTATTTTGATCTGTCGGATTTAATTAATCAGTTAACTAAATAACGAAAGTTTTTATGCATTTACCGGTCTCTATTCTAACATCATCTCATTCATGATCACCCGTATTCCAATCGATTTATCAGTTGAGTGAGTCATAGAAACTGAATAATTATATATGCATGTGTCATTTTTTTTTTTTTTTTTTTTTTTTTTTTTTTTAAGGACCATAGTGACCCGACGTTGCTCAGTCCCGACATTAAGGTGATGATGGCCAGCCTTGTTCGCCCTGCGGATGCAAACCCTTCCGGGCTATCTGGCTGGGGTGCCTCAACCCACCATACCATCAAGCCTCATTTTGTTATATGGTTACTACCCAACGTCACAGATGATTTCCTGGGTTACAAGAGACCATTTCCCTTGTGGCTCAGGGAATAATCACCCAAACATAGTACTTTATCGTGTGAATGGATGGTGGGTGCCCCACCTGCCATAAGAGAATTAACGCTCACCATTAACCCCGTCATGGTCAAAACGACTCTAGTATTCTCTTACAACTAACACCGGACGCTTTTATTCAGCTGAGAGTGAGTCCAAGGAGCCTGAGAGAGTTACGTTCTAAGCAGGAACAAATTCATTGAGACCTGAGGTACATAAGTTGTGTGAGTCTAAGTGTTATGCTTCGATGATGTGACGTATGGTAAAGCCAGCCCTGTTGTGACGTGGGTTGTATGCCCTTGAGACCTTCAGATCAGTAACTTATTTTTTTTTTCTTTCCCGTCAACACGATGATGTATGTAATGGTTTATCCTTATTGCCTTCAGACGATTTTCTTCCCTGTAGGTTCGACTTTTCGTACTAGAGGGGGTAGATATTCTTTATCCTCGTTCTCCTAATGTGAATAAAATCGTCTGGCAGCATCAGGAGTAAAATCTAATAGTCTGAGTTCAAAATGTCAGTTCAGGTTGCTACCAGACTTACTTCAGCCAATGATTTTCTGCGATTATAGAAATGAAGGTATGAACTTTTGAAATATCTAGCTCCATCAGCTCGCAAAATATCGTATAATGTAAAATCGTCAGTAGATAACATGAATATGCCACTGAAGACTTACTGGATTCAAGGGATTAAAATGCTCTGAACTGTAGGGTTTACTTTTCTTTTTATCCCTGTTATATTATTTGACTTATTATTATCATTCTTTATTTTGGGGGGAGGGGGAGTTTCGTGACAGGCTCAGATTTTGCAGTCTTCCTCATTTGCACAGAAAAACTCTTGGGCTTTACTTTCTTTATAATTGATACCATATTCTTAACTCTAACTTAGATCTTGTTCCCATCAACACCGTAATATTATAATTTTATGGCGCTATCTTTCTCATATCGTTACAGTATTATTCTGAACTCTTGGCCATGTCTTTCCCCCATCGCTAATGTAATATTTGCTTGTATTCTCATGGGTTAAGGAAAGCTCTCTAACACGTTTTCCTGAGCGACTTATTTGGCTCATTACATCTTACTGTTCATCCCCATGTTACATAAATCATTATAATATCGCCATACTCTGCATAGATAACGTCCAAAAGGAAATTAACCAGCCATATACACAAATGGATCACTAAGGAAGAGGTGTTAGGAAGCCCCTTTAACCTATGAGAATATGGGTCATTGTCAACCTTTAGTCACGTTTTTACCATTTGCTATTGTAATATTCTGAACTCTTGGCCTTATTTTTCCCTATCACTACTATAATATTCTAAACAGTTGCCTTGATATGTTTGCCTTTCACTGTTATATAATTATGAACTTATGAACTGATATTCATCCATATTGATATTATGCTATTCCAAATATTTTTCCTCATGGTTAATGTGATACTGAAATAAGCAGAACATGTTGTTCCCCATCACTGATACATACATCTGGGGCGTATTCTTTGCCCCAATTCGTGTTATAATATTCTGGACTCGGTGGCTATTATTTTTGTGCTGGTTATTCTTACACTAAGCCCAGGATATTAGTCTCTCCAGCCTCTTGTAAGCCTTGGTGTCATGATGATTGCAGGTGATTTGCATTTCAATATGATACGCCCGCCCTGTGGAAGACTGAGCGTACGAGATTAATCACTCCTTATACCAGAGCTGTCATTATTGTCTCTTATTAAATGTTCATGTAGAATGTGTTGCAATCGTTGCACTCAAACTAGATGTTAACCCTCTTATGATTGGGATAATTCTTGTGTTCTGTTCCAGATGAAAGTATACGATTTTATTCATCTGAGAGACTACCGGTACTTCATAAGATTTTGAGAGTTCTCACCTTTAACCCTCTCATGGTGGGGGGAAAAAAAATCTCCAATTCTTATTTAACTGACGCTAAACGATTTTATTCAGCCAAGAGTGAGTTACTGGAATCTGAGTTGAAATGCTTTTAATGGTTCCTGTATCACATATATATCAGTTGGATCCTATCACACTGTTGGGGAGATGGTAAACGAATAGATACTGTACTGTAACACGTTCATGGCCTCATTCTTGCCTTTTGAGAAGAATAGTTTGCTGATTGGATTTTGTTACAGGCTTTTGCTCTTTCATAATGCCCAACGAAACGTGATAAATGTATCACAACTAATAGAGATACTAAAACATCACACTGGCTCTAGGTGGGATGCCTCTAGCATATTACAGTAGCGACGGTGGGTATTAGTGTTCAAGTGGTGACGTATCTCACGAGGCAGCTTGTTGTCTAAAGGAACAGAAGGAAGTGGAGGATCTAATCGCCACGATAATTAAACAGTAGAAATGTACATGGGCTGCTGGCCATGTTTTTCTTGGACAGCAAATTAACAAAACGGATATTAGAATGGCGACACAGGTGGAGTGAGAGGAAGAGGTTGGAGAAGAAATACTGTAGGTGGAGGGATGAATTACGTAAATATTGTAGACAATGATGGAAAAGACTCTCAACTAATACGTCAGAGTGGAGAAATCTGGGAGATTCCTTCGTTCTGCCAGTGGCCTGATGCTTCTTCCTACAGTGAACTAATGTAGGTTGATGATGGTGGCGTTTGACAACTGTCGAGAAGTCCAGTCTCTCAGGTCCTATAACTCATAAATAAATATCCCCGGCGTTTGCGGGAATAGAATATTAGAGTTGCCCCCACCGTGACAAGATTTATGGTACCAGTACCTTCAGGCTCCAGTAATTCGGTGAATAAAATCGTATGGCGTTGACCGGAATGAAATACAAGATGCACCCATGAGAGGATTAATGTGTGGGTTGAACACTGGATCTCGGGAAAGGTTTCCTAACTTATGTTCAGAGCTGAATGTATAAACGTAAGAAGTTGAGTCACGTGTATACTGGGAAATATTAGTAATAATATTTGTTGATATGTCTCGCAACACTTTAAACAAAGTGATCAACTGCACTGTGGTAAGTGGTGACGCCCACCATCCACTCACTTGTGTCTACATTCCTGTGACTCCAGTGAGAACACAGCAAATGGTTTCTCGTCGCCTAGGAAATAATTAACTGTGCTGGGAGGTAATCATGTAATTAAAGTGAACGACTTTAAAGGTTAAGGAGTTTCAGTCGATTGTTGCCCAGTGAATTATAATCTGAATGGTGGTTGGAATCAGTTGCTCATATAATACGCTCTGGGGCAAAGGACTGGTCTTAAATGTTGGGACTACGTAGCCTAACCCCGGGCCGCTGCTCTTCTGATGGAACTATTTTGGACTGGATTACGGGTGGATGGATGGATGGATAGGCTCCATCAATTCAATATCTTCTTGCTACTGCCAAACGATTTATCAATTCCTACTTTGCTAATCAATAGTATTCAACGTAGGACTAAACCTCTTTATTAAGTATTATACATGTGTTGCAACGGCAGTACTTCAGTCTGTCTTATTAAAATATATTATTTTAAAACAATGATTATTTACCATTTGATAACTATTTAAAATGAATCAGTATTGCATCAGCCTCATTTTTCTTTATTCATTTGGTGAGCATTAAATAATTCACGCATCTCCATTTATGTGACACTGGTTAATCTTTCTAAGTAATGAGGAGTATAACAGATGATAGATAATAAATTGTTTAACTCAGCCGACCCATGATTGTAACATTCACCCCATTTTCTCGCCAGCGATACAGACAATTCTGTTTTAGAGCAGAATATTATTAGAGATGCAGATTTCCTGTCATCATCATCATCATCATCATCATCATCCTAACCGTATATTCACCTTTAGCATTAAGGTAGAGAGGATAAAAAAACAGGAACACACAAAATGAAGGACGCTATCATCCACGGTGCTCTGTGAAAATGCGCTAAATTTCCTTTTGTCAATAAGCCTTTCGAATCCTGTTTTTATTTATTTATGTATTATTTATTTATTTATTTTTTTTTTTTGCCTATCGACCGTTGGGGCTGATCGGAATCCTTTATTAGGTAGTTTATAATGTAAATAAGACTGCTGACCTCGTGCCTTATTTACAGTACCTTAACCCGTTGAGGTAGATGACCTTTTCTTCACCTTATTCTTGCCATGACCAGACGATTATATCCTAGTTAGGGAAGACCTCTGATCGTGAAGGGATTAGAAACAATCTCTTGGAATGCAGCCATCGGTCTTGTCGCTGTCAGATGACTTTGTTCTGATTAGGCCAGATCCTTCGTAGTCAAGCGGTTAAAAGAAAAGTCAAGGTTCCATTATCAACATCGCCTAATAATCTGGGCTTGAGTAACTGATGTCCCCCCCCAAAAAAAAAGAAAAAAAAATAGAGAAAGAAAGTGTGTGAAAAAAAGGAAGAAAAGGAAGAGTAAAAGATGAGGAGGAAAATAAGTACGGAAAATAAAAAGAAACATTAACATTCTGCAGCTCACATGACTGCCTCACTGCTGAATAAAACTGTCTATCGTCCACGGGAATATATTAATACACTCATTTCACACTAACTTGGTCCAGATATAGTCCTTTGTCAGTTCATATCACACAGCTCATGCGAATAGCTCTGCGTCTTTCTCGCAGCACCCACAGCACTTTTTCATGACTAGCATCATATTGTGGTGTTAAATAGGGGGTTGCGTTGGCTGAATTGGTAGAGAGGTGGACTCAGGTTCGAATCTTCGCTGAGGCAGGGAACAGTTTAAGGATCTGAATTTCATAGAACAGACTTTACCTACCTACCAGATGACCCGCCGACATGTAAAAACATCTCCGCTATTACCAGTACACCAGTCCTGTATGAGACAGCCCTAGCATGTATTCAATATGGACGGTGGGTTTTAGTGCCCAAGTGGTGACATGTGGAGGTGTATGGTATGTAGGAGGACTACAGGGTCTTGGGAACAGACTATGAAGCCCATACCCAGAATCGGACACATTATATATATATATATATATATATATATATATATATATATATATATATATATACACACACTGTTATATCTCAGCACAGGAGGCGGAACGACAGCAGTTTTATGTCAAGTTAGAGTAAAAGAGTACAGAAATATCGTGACTCTACGAGGGTTTATGGTGTCAGTACAGTATTAACATTCCTAAACTTCACTGAAACTCTCACAAAATAAAGCACTAGCTAGAATATGATACTAGAGGAATTATAAGAGGGTTCAACGTTAAGCCGAGGAAATGAGATGTGAAGGAAAGATGCAGGGAGGTGGTTCCAGTGTCGACATAGCTTGATAATATGGTGTCTGTAACTGGCACGGAAATTCCTTTGTTGATTTTCTTCGTATTGGGCTGTGGTGACGTCTGTTCTCCCCTCACTTGCCCCCGAACACACATTACTTCATCCTGTCCTCATTTTCCCTCATGTTTCCTTCATCCTCATACTACCCTTACCTACCACATCCTAGGCTTTCTATTACTCACCTCACTCTCACTATATCTCTACCTTACCATACCCCTACCCTCACCCTCCCTCAGCCTACCCTCCCCCTCTCCTCCCCCTCCCTCACTTAAATTTCACCCTCTCACACATTACTTTCACCCTTCCTCACGCTACTCACCCTCTCCTTGCCCTCCCTTCTCCCTCTTCTCGCCCTCCCTTCTTCCCGCCTTCTCTTCTTCCTCCCTTCGCCCTCCCTCACGTCATCCTCCCTCACATTACCCTCGCCCTCCATCACCTTCCCCTCATCTTCCTTCACCTTACCCTCATCCTCCCTTATACTCCCTTCACCTGCCCTCACCTTGCCCTCACCCTCCCTCATTTTACCCTAACCCTTCCTCACCTTCCCTTCATCTTCCCTCACCTTGCCCTCACCCTCCTTCACCTTGCCCTCACCCTCCCTCACACCCCCTTCACCTTCCCTCACCTTGTACTCACCCTCCCTCACCTTGCCCTCACCCTCCCTCACCTTACTCTCACCCTCCCTCACCTTATCCTCACCCTCCCTCAACTTACCCTCACCCTCCCTAACATAACCTCAACCTACCTCACCCTACCTCACCCTATCTCCATTCTACCCATACCCTGCACTAACGCTTCCCTCACCTATCACTGCATACTTCTGACCAATCCCTCACATTTTTATTTTCGTGTTATCTCTGTTTTTACCAAGCCTGGTCCTGCAGTCTTATACACCTCTGTCTCATCTCGTGCACAGTAAGTTCACCACATATTCCTCCTCGAGAGACAGGCTTTGGGTCACACTGTTGTGGAAGTAGGAGGCTTCCAAGCATCTCTCCATTATCAGCTTAATATGGTTTCGGAATATTCACAGCCTTTTATTATTTACTAGCAGAGGTACCTGCCGTTGCCCGGGCCAAAAATGCAAACACTCTAATCCTATTGGCTCTAGTTCAGTCTTTTTTCTACTCCAGAAAGACCATGTACCTCTTATGCTGTTGAAGAGGAATTACAAATGGTCCAAGAAATTTGTACTTCAGCTTTAGCAGACTAACGCACAATATTTGTGCCTACTTGTGTACAGTACTATCACTGGTGACTTCAAATTACCTCGGAGGTCAACCTCACACACACACACACACACACACACACACACACACACACACACACACACACACACACACACACACACACATATATATATATATATATATATATATATATATATATATATATATATATATATATCTATATATAATGATATACATATTGAAAAGTCTCACATTACACGCTTGTGTACACACGCGTATAATGTGTGACTCTCCAACATAATTATAAAGAATCTCGTGTTCTGGCTGGGATAGATTAAAACTGCTCTGTCACTTGCCAAGTTGGGTGGGGCTATGCAATCATCCTGATGTGTTGAGATTGATATATATCCTCCCATAACGGATTTACCTGGTTCGTCATAGAACTCAGGTGACGTAGCTTTTATCACGCAGTGGTGTAGTGGTAACAGTGCCTGACTTTCATCTTGAAGGCTAGGAGAGTAATACATACACACACACACACACACATATATATATATATATATATATATATATATATATATATATATATATATATATATATGTATATATATATATATATATATATATATATATATATATATATATATATATATATATATATATATATATATATATATATATATATATATACTACGTGTAAGAATGTTGATGTGCCATATTTAAAAACAGTTGGTAAGGAAGAAGTGTTTAAGGGAGCATCCTAAACCCATAACAACTCACCCCGTTAACTCCAGTCGTTTCCCTGAGTCTGCCCTTTCATGCCACAGGTGCTGCCTGACGACGCTCCCTTCACTCCTGTTGCCAACGTCGCAAAATGGCAATACTTACATCACAGTTTATTCTATAAAAGTTGATTTCTCGTGAGTCTAGCAGACTTCCCAGTGCCTGTTCCTTGGTGGCTTTATATTTTGCTTTTATATTGCCCCTTAATAGCTCTCATGTATCATATCCATCAGCATATTTTTGCACATATAATAAACAGGAAAGTACTCAAGTGCCATGTTTAGTAATAAGGAACCATGATGACCAGTGTTAACACGTCTCCATCCATTCCGCCGTGCTTGGACCTGGGTTCGAAATCAGTGATTGTCTTTCAACGAACAACAAATTGAGTGCTGATATTACCGGTAAGTCTTTTCATATCCACGAATATATTCCTACGCTTCTTCCAGATGACATACTATTTCCCACACACAAAGACACAACCATTACAACACTTCGACTTTTACATGCACAGTTCTCATAGGAGAAACAAGTGGGGAGAGTTAATTCTGGCTATTGCTCTCCCTCAGTGGAGATGATACAGTCCTGGATTCTGATTCACAGACTTCCCCAGCACATATTTTGATTTGAGAGAACAAGGGACATCGTAAGTTTCTGCAGTCTCCTCTGTTTGTCCATCCTGGAAAAAAAAAATCATGTCATCGTCTCGTTACTAAGATATGTTTTTGAAAGTGGCATTGGAAATGTCTACATTCCATTTGTCTTTCCTGCAAAAGCAAACTTTGGTTACGAGACGCAGCTGATTGTATAAGTCTGTGAATCCGGGATCTGCAGTGGACCATATATGGACTGATAGCGACGCAGAAGGTGGTGGGGAGCCTTCTAAATACGTGAGATAATGGTCCTTTGTCAGGTGTCAGTTGCTGAGGTGATGTCACATCTGTTTAGCGATGTCTTGAAGGTCATCGGGGAAACTGCCAAGACGCCTGTATTCGCCCGTCCATCACCATAATGTCACACGTTAGGCTGACCCGCCGCGGGTGGAAGGTGACATGTATCACAGATGTCTTACTCTTGGCATCCTGTCAGCAAAAGCCCGAGAAAATACTGTAGATCGCAATCCTCTGAACTTAGTAGGCTCCACAACACCAGGCTGCTTCATTTGTGATTTGTTTTCTAGAAAATACCGTAGATCCCAATCCACTGAGCTCAGCAGGCTCCCTACCACAAGCCTAATTCATTTGTGATTTGTTTTCTGTGTTTCACCATAACCTGTTAAACCAGATGACTTTATTTATTTCGTCAAGCCACCACTAACCGATGTAATCAACTTAGGAATGTAACCCCTCCAGTTCACTGAGTTTCACGTAAACTGAATAAAATCGTATCAAGGCAACACGAATTATTGGAGAAAACTGTCGTTTCATAATATGCAGAAACAAAGTTGGCGAGGAAGAGGTTTCCTAAACCCACGAGAATACGGTTCCCCACCCTCTGTTACTGCTCGCAGTTCTACCACCCAGGCTCTCCCGTATCATCCTGCCTCTTTATCACCACCTCCCCCTCCAGCCTGGCATCTCCTCTATCCCACTCCCTCCCTACCACTGCGCCCTGCTTTTCCCCCCTATGTCTCTGCCTCTCCTGTCCCTACCTTCCCCACTTTGCCTCCCCGCTCTGCTCAACCGCCTCTCTCTCTCCCTCTCTGCCTTTCTCTTCCCAGCCTGCTTTTCTCACTCTGAGTCCCCACCCTTCTTTCCTCCTCCCTGCCCCTGCCCTCTCTCTCTGTAACTCTCCCCTCTTAACCTGCCCATGCCTCGCTTCCTCTCCACCCAGCCTACCCCCCACCCGCCTCTGTGTCTCCCAGCCTCTCATTCTGCCTTCTCGTCCCCTTTTTTTCCCCTCCTTCCCGCCTCTACCTCCCCGACACCCCCGCCTCCCCGCAGGGTGACCAGGTGAGACTCCACCCTAAATTAAGCGGGACTACCAGGGTGAGTGAGGTGTGAGTCAAGAGCACTAGGGGTCGTTGCCTCCACTCCGGTATTCGACCAGCCTCTTGTTGTTTGGGAGGCTGATAGAAAGACCTTTGTTGTTTTGTGGCGATTTCTGGTTTGTGGTGGCAGTTTGTAATGGCAGTTTGTGGTTTCTGGTGTGATTGTGAGTGTGATGGTGGTGGTCGTGCGTGTTTTTTGTTGTTTGTGGTGAAGATGACAGACCCTTGTTATACTGCGCTGATTTGTGGTATTACCATAATGACTTGTGGTTGTGGATATTTTGTTGGTGGTATTACATCAGGAATTCGACCAGCCTCTTTGTCTATATTGTTGATAATAAAATCTTTGTTACTCGTGTGGGTGATTTGTGGAAGAGTCTGCGATAAAACCGTCTTTGTTTGTATGGAAATATCCAGTGGTGATATAGTTTGACTGTGATGTAGGTCGTTGCCATCACTTCGAATAATGGACCAATCTCTTTGTTCTTTGCGGTGGCGATGGTTTATTTCTGATGGCAACTTGTTGTGACGGCGATTGTGGCGGTGTTAGCCTGTGGTGGTGGTGACTGACGGTATTGGGAATCCACCAGACTAAGTATTTAACCAGTCTCTTGTCTTTTTGTGACAGTAATATAAAGACCTTTGTTATTTGATTGTTTGCGGTACTGACGTCTGTTTATGGTGCTGCTGGTGTAGGCTACCGTATGTTGTCGCCACCATACTCGGAGTAGAGGACCAGTCTCTTTCTTGTTTATAGTGCTGATAGAAAAACCCCTCTTGTTTGCGGCGAATAGTGGTGTGTAGTCTTGAACTGTGGTTTGTGGTGGAGGCATATATTGATGGTAATGGGACAGGTCGTTGCCACCAACAGGAATATACACTGGCCCAGCCTTTTGTGATGAAGATAGAAGGACCTATGTTATTTTGTGGCATTTTGTGATTTGTTGTGGTGAAGGATTTTGGTAATGATGGTTGGGGAGCTCGTTGCCACCAGATGGAGTGTATGCTTACTGTATATTGGACTGACTTCTTTGTATGTGGTGCTGATGGAAAGACATATGTTATTTGTGGTTAAGAATTTGGTTAATGGTGGATCTGATGACCTGTGTTGATGATGGTGTAGACAATTTTCGCCACACTCTGGATACTGGACTAGTCTGTTTGTTGTTTGTGGTGCTGATCGAATTGATTTTGTGTTGATTCAGTGGTAATAGCTTGTGGTGGTAGTAATGTAGCTGGTGATGGTTGTGTGTTACTACCGCTACTGTCGGAATAATGTATCAGTGTCTTTGTTGTTTGTGGTGTTGACAGAATGACCTGTGTTATTTTCGCTGGTGATTATCAGAAGAGATTATGATAAAACGACTTTGTTGTGGTGTTTTTTTGTTTTGTGTTGGTGATGATGATGGTAACTGGCTTGTGACGATTGTGTTATAGTTAGGTCGTTGCCATCGCTTGTGATATCGGACCAACCTCTTTGTTATCTGTGGTAGTGGTGTGTGGTTTGTGGGGATAATGGTGGTGGTGATAATGTTGTTGTGGTGGTGGTGGTCGTGGTATTGACTGTTGCTACCACACTTGAGATAATAGCCCAGCTTCTTTTTTGTTTGTGGTGCTGATAAAAGGAACTTTGTTATATGTGGTGATAGTGTACTGTGTTTTTTGGTGATGACGTTGTGAACTAATTTTATGGTTGGTTGTGGTGCTGATGGAAATTTTGTTATTGTCTGTGGGTTGTGGTGCTGAAGGAAATTCTGTTGTTGTCTGTGGTGATGACAACATTGTTTGTTGTTTGCGACGGCGACTTGCTGATAAAACCTTTTGTATGGTGGTGATTGACGTGATGAATTTTGTTGTCTGTTACGGTGAAATTAGTGCTGGACGGACCTTTGTTCCTTTTTTGTGTGTGATTGTGGTGATGGAAATATTAAAAAGATCTTGTTGTCTGTCGTCATGGTAGTAATGAAAATGCTAGAAGAACCTTTGCAGATCTCAAATGAATGGGTGTGCTGATGAAAATTTCAGAATATCCATTGTTGATTGTAATGAATGTGTTCATGATGGTGTTACAAGAACCTTTGTCTTTTTGCCGTGGTGACATTGATTTTAGAGCCTTTAATATTTGTGTTACTGGTGAAGATCTTTGACACTTCTCACAATCTTAAACCCAGGCTATTTTTATTTGTTGTGGGGGTTTTGTGGCAGGGGTGTTTATAGAATCCCACTTGTTATATAGAGTTGCTAGTTTTAAAATCTGTCTTTAGTCTACCGCCTTAATCAAGTAAGGGGTGGGCAATAGCAAATCTCATCCATATCTCCCAGGTCTCTGCCATTTAATTGTCCTCCCTCCAACCCACACACCCCTCTCTCATGTATCCATCCCATCCATCCATCTCATCCTTGGTCTCCCCCTACTCCTCTTCCTCTCCGCCTTACTCACATAAAATCTTCTAGTCAGTCTCTCATTCTTCATCGCCTCCACATGGTCAAACCATCTCAGAGTATTCTTGTAACCCTATAAAGACATATACATAATACCCCAACACTCCACTACCTCCTCATTTGTCTGCCTGTCTCTTCATGTAACTCCACATGCTCCTCTCAAGTAACTCATTTCCACTACTCTCACTCTTGACTTGTGTCCTTTCTACACAGTCCAAGCTTCCCTTCCATCTGTTAGATTGGGGTTCACGTTATTGTCATGCTGCGACTTTTTTTTTTTTTTTTTTTTTTTTTTTTTTTACGACAGTGGTCACTTCACAGTTCCTTACCACTGCTTTCAGGGAACCAGCAACCTTTCTTCTCTGCAGTATCCTTTCAAGTACTTCATCTTCTAAACTTCCTTTCATACTCATCACACTACCTAATTATATAAAGTCACTCACATTCTTCATTTTCTTTTTCACCATCCAGTCTCACTGTGCATTTTCTGACTTTCTTATAGTATGAGTGGTGAGACAATACCCTATGTTATTCGTGATGGTGAGAGTGGTGATTTATAGTAAGAGAAAATCCTTTATTATTTGTGTTGGTGATATTGGTGAAGATGGTGACTGAATGCCCTTCGTTTTGGTAATGATTAATTTTATGGTGATAGCATGCCTTTTATTATTTGTGGTGGTGATAGAACGCCCTTCGTTTCTGGTGATGAAGATTTGTGGTAAAAGTGATGACTGTGTGCACTTTTTGTTTATTATAGTAATGATAATAGTGAACTGTGGTATAAGAGTGCTCTTTGTGGTTTTGTGGTGTTGACAATTGTGATTTGTGGAGGCTGAAGAATGCCTCTTTTGTTTATTGTGATGGTGATAACGGTAATTTGAGGTTACTGAATGTCTTGTATTGTTTATGACAGCGATGACTTAAGGTGTTTGTTACTGTGGAGCTGATAATTACAAGGGTCTTTGCTGGTTGTATTGATCACAAAACGAACATTGTTATCGTGGTAAACAACGACTGAGATGGAAATAGAACGAGCTTTGCTTTTTTTATAGTAATGGGAGCGATTTGTGCTGCACGTGATGATAAGCCAGCTTTTTTTATTTTGTTTTCAGTTGTGGTAAATTATAGCGCAGGTGCTCATATTTACTTCTAATGATGTGAGGTGAGAGGAAAAAAGAAAAATATCTCAAAAGTCAGATGACACCCCTTCTGCTTCATTCTACCAATATTCAGTCGAAAAGGAGAATTTATTCAGTTAGCGAGAACCTCTTGCTATGAAACCTATATCCAGCCCCATCAGTTCGTAAACAATTCCATAAGTGAATAAAGTCGTCTGGAGATAGTTTATGTAACTAATCCTCCATTATCGGAGGAGGAGGAGGAGGAGGAGGAGGAGTCTTAAGGTCGAATATTTGACTTGATCCTTTGACTCTGGCCCTCAGCGTTTACTCTTAAAATTGAGTTACTTCATTCTTGTCTAATCCCTTGTACTTTCTCTAACTTGAGTTCAAATCAGATCAAAACTATTTGAGTTGACTTTGCCTAGTGACCTTGATTTTCGACCTTTCCCTGTCACTTTGTCCTTTCATAGATTTTTCTCAAAATCGAATGACGTTATCCTTGTTTTAATCAACAAAGTTTAGTATACTTCAGATAAAAGCTGTGTAAGTTGCCTTTGTCGTATTATCATCTTTACCTCAGTCCTATTCTTCTCAAAAACCTCTTGGGAGATCCTCAACTCGTCCACCAAGTTGGAGTCAAACCAGATCAAAACTGTTTTAGTACATTTTTGTTCACTCACTGACACACGGGTCGAACCCTGACCATGTCCTGTGACCTTGACCTTTGGCTGATTGTTCTCAAAATTAGATTCCTTTTTTCTCACCTGGCTCTTGACTTCTCTACTCAGCTTGTTGCAGTTCAGATCAAAACTACATGAGCTGACCATACCTTGTGACCTTGGCCTCTGACCTCTCCCCGTGACCTTGACCTTTGACTCATCTCAGAATCAAATCCTTTAATTTTTGCCTTATTATCATTTCATTCTTAAATATGGTTTCTATCGGAAAAAAATGGGGAAGTTGGTCTTGCAATGTGACCTTGACTATTGATCTATTACTCTGAAAAAAAAAAAAAAAAATTACTCCATGGCTAACTTTCAACCATTCCACCAAGTTTGGTTGGAATCAAGTTTAAATTATGTTCTTAAAACACACACACACACACACACACACACACACACACACACACACACACACACACACACACACACACACACACACACACATATGGATCAAACTTTGACCTTGCCCTGTGAACTTGACCTATAACCGATTGTTCTCAAAAGTGAATCAAATTGTTGTTGCCTTACCCTCATCTCTTCCCTCAAGCTGGTTCTATATAGGGTACCGGTAATGACTGTTTGAAGTTGATTGTGTTTGGTAAGTATTTAATCCAGCCTTGTGACTTTGACTTTTGATCTATTGTACTAAAAACAAAAAATCTTGGGCTGCCTCTCCACCCTTTCGACAAGTTCGGTGAAAATTGGGTACACACTCTTTGGGTAATATTAACACACACACACACACACACACACACACACACACACACACACACACACACACACACACACACACACACACACACACACACACACACACACACACACACACGTACGCACGCACGCACGCGCGCACGCTGATCAGACATAATACACTTTCTCGCTTCGCGAGCGCTAGTAGTAAAAAAAAAAAAACCTGTTGCGAAGTTTCTTGGAGGAAGGGCATTATAAATGGAAGTTTTTCCAAGAATAAATTAATTTTGAGAAGCCGTGTGGAGGGGAAATTGTTGTCATGGGCGCTCCCAGACTCACTCGAACCCCTGTTTGGCTTGTCAGCACTGAGGTGACTTTAAAAATCTCATTGATAGATAGATAGATAGATAGATAGATAGACAAATTCATTATTTATTACCTCCGCCAACAAAGTTGGAAGACGTTATGTGTTCACCTATGTTTGTGGCTTGCATGTTCGTCATTACCGTATGTTTGTCGTTCTGTCTGTCTGTCTGTTTGTTTGTCTACTCTCTACAGGCCACAATTTTGAGCCAATAGTTTTGAAAAAAAAATTCAGAAGGCAGATGTCCATATACCATGGAGGCCTATTGTTTTTCCTCAGAATCTGTCAAAGGCCATGGGCTGGGTGAGACGTTGAAACCCCTCAATGGCCATGGGTCCGGAAATCGTGGGACCCAGTGGCCGGCCAAGGAATCATTTTTTTTTTTTTTTTTTTTTCAAATTTTGAAAAACGATTTTTTTCCTTACTTAGTTGAAGAGAAACTTCTGGTGCACCTGGCAATGCAATTTTTTTTAGCTTCCTAAACCCATCCTGTGCTTCTCTATGAGCCCCCCCACCCCCCAAAAAAAGGCCAGATAACTGCCTACACGCCAGTGAAAACTAAGGAGACAATCGGATCCATCCAGCAAGCGCTCTTCTGCCCACACGCCCGTGAAAACGAAGCACACAAGAGGAGGGGTGGGTGGGGGGAAAGGTGGGTAATTCATCTGGCAAGCGCTCTGCCTGTGGCAGTTTCATTGCTTGCCAGAATCGAGAGATTCAGCAAGTATGTTGGTCAGTTCCGCATGTTTGTCTGTTTGTTTGTTTGTCTGCACACAATTCTGTGCCAGTCGTTCTGAAAAAAAAAAAAAAAATAGAACGTAGATAACCATAAACTCTGGAAGAGTATTGTTTTTTAAGTCAAGATTGGTCAAAGGCCCAGGGCTGGGTGGGGGGTTGAAACCCCTTAATGGCCTTGGGTCCATAGATCGTCGGGACCCAGTGGCCGGCCTGCCCCCCACCATTTTTTTTTTTTTTTTTTTCAATTTGGAAAATCGATTGTTTTTCTTACTAAACTGTGCGAGAAATTTCACAAAGTGACTGCCAATAAGCCGGCGAAAACTAAGCAGACACAATTGGGGGGGGGGGCGGGAAGAGGGTGGATGTATCCGGAAAGTCATCTTCTCTTCTTCTTTACCCGGAAAGTGCTTGGTCTGTGACATTTTCATCTGTATGTTTTCCTGTGCACACGATATCTCCAAAACTTCTCAATGAATTTCAATCAAATTTTGTGGAAGAATGGGCCATAGGCGAAGGAAGAATTGATTAAATTTGGGGGCAGATCCGGATCCGAACTCTATCGCACACTATCTCCAAATTTCTCAATGAATTTCAGTGAAATTTTGTGGAAGGATGGGCCATGGGCCAAGAGAGAAATGATTAAATTTGGGGGCTGGACCGGATCCTATGTATCCACCACAATATCTCCAAAAGTTCTCAGTGAATTTCAATAAAAGTTTGTGGACGAGTGGGTCATGGGTCAAAGGACAAATGATTGAATTTGGGGGTAGATCCGGCTCCTATGGATTCTACACAATATCTCGGATCTTTTTCAATGGCAAGGCCCTTTGCGAAGGTATGCCCTCATTGAGTGTTTTCTACTATATATATATATATATATATATATATATATATATATATATATATATATATATATATATATATATATATATATATATATATATATCATAGAAACGATATTTAAATAATCTGAGTTTGTGATAAATAGATTGTATTCAGATGATATGAATTAACTATGAGATGATGCTAAAACTGTCTTTGCTGCTTTGTTATAATGGAGATCATATTCAGACTGTCTTCGTTGTTCTGTTATAGATAATAATGCAATATTGCGTTTTGTTGGGACTAATGTTCTTCAGGCGATCTGTGGTTGTTCTGATGTAAGTAGGCTATTAAAAATCAAATTTTTTTTGTATCATGATGGAGGTGATATTAAAATGGTCTTTGATGTCTGTTAATATACGTCATTATAAAATTACCCTTGCTTTATCACAGCAGAGATAGCTTCACAGGAAATCACCAACTATTGGATCTTACCGTAAGGCGACTCGTGATCTGTGCTGTGATAATAATAAAATTGTGTTATTTGTTAGGATTATAAAACGACCTCTCGTGTGTTGTGATGGAGATGGCCTTAAGACTGTCTTTGTTGGGTTATTATACTGACGATAATATTGAAGCGGTCATCGTTGTTTGCTCTGAGTTTATGATAATACTGTTTTTTTTTTTTATGTTGTGGTGGCGGCAGTGAATGAAGTGGGTTTTGGTGTGGTGTGGTGTGCTATGTGATGCGATATGGTGTTGTGCAGTGTCGAAGGGTGTGGTAGAAGTGTGGTATTGTGTGTTATGTTGTATTACGTTGTGGTGAAGTGTGGTGGTAGTGTGGTTTGGTGTGGTATGTTGTGTTTTGTTTCATTCTCTTGTGGTGTAGCGTGGTGTCGCGTAATGTGATGTGATGTGATATGTTTTGCGTTGTGTTGTTTGGAGTAGTGCTGTTTTTAGTCGTGTTGTGATGTGGAACCGCAACTAATTAGCTCCGTGTTCGGGTTCGATTCCTGTAACAGAATACCGGATCCGGAACCGGTTCCGGAACCGTTCCTAAACATGGAAAACTCAGCTAGGAATGTACAATAAGGGGATATTTTGTACTACCAAATAATTTCTTAATAAATTAAGATAAAGCATCTGAAAGTTGAAACCACAGAAAAAAGAAGAAAAACAGCAAGCAGCAGCAGCAGTCCCGCTCAGCCAGTAACTGGAGAGGACCTGGCTCAACCATGTGTTGTGTCGAGCCAGAGTGGACTGTGGAGATGAGCAGGATGATTCACATTCACGTATGTTACACGTCTAGGACAGGACAAGGAGAGTAATATCATATGCGGTCGACTCTACCCATCCTTAATTAATTGTCAGCTGATTGGTGTGTGATGAGAGAGAGAGAGAGAGAGAGAGAGAGAGAGAGAGAGAGAGAGAGAGAATTATAGAGTAATATTATACTGGGATTCTGTTTCGAGTTGACGAAGCAGTTTTTAAATTTTAACTTTTTTGTGGCTGCTCCTCAGTAATGTTAAAAAAGAAAAATGATAACAGAATCCGAAACCGCCAAAAATCCACCGAGTTTTATTCTCTGTTCAGCTCCTGTAAAATATGCTGGTTCCAGCGGTTCCGGGTTCAGGATCGGGTTCAGGTCCACATCACTGGATTTGAGTTGTGTTGTGGCGTGATGTAGTTTAGTGTGGTGTGGTATATTGTTGTGTGGTGTGGTGTCGTGTCATATCGCATCGTGTGGTGTGGTCGTGTGATGTAGTGTGGTGTAATGTGATGTGATGTGGTGCTGTGCGGTGCAGTGCAGTGAGGTGTGGTGTGGTGTGGTGTTGTTTGGTGTGGTGTGTGAGGTGTGTGGTTTTCTGTGCATGATTGTGCTTTGCTGGTGGTAAGGTGTAGTGTGGTGTAATGGTGTAGTGTAGTATGGTGTGGTGTGGTGCAAGGTGAGAGCAAGAGAAAGCAGTGTTGAGATAAACAGTGCTGGCTTTACCTGTACATAAAATATGGCGTGTGGCTTTTGTGGTGTGCACTAAGTAGATAATACAGTATTGCTCTACCATATCATAAATATTGATAGCGTCCAGCCTTATGTTTTCCTGTCTGCTTGTGTGTGTGTGTATGTATGTGTGTGTGTGTGTGTGTGTGTGTGTGTGTGTGTGTGTGTGTGTGTGTGTGTGTGTGTGTGTGTGTGTGTGCTTATTTATCAAGGATATAATTGGAGGTGGCTTGCCTTGAGCACCACCAAATTCAGACTGAAGACATAACAGGGTCATTCCAAGATCAAGGCAGCCTCACACCGGCCCGTAGCCAAGGGGAATCGTCTGCGTGGCTATAATTTGTGATGTGATGTTACTGAATAACCTTTAATAAGTATATGAATTTATTTACCCCTTCACTATGCTGACGTCTCTTCAGTAATATCCTCTAACTGTAGACAACTTTAATCGTTTTCGGAGAGACCTTTCGTACCTGGGAGCTTAGACAGCCTCTGGTATCCGTTTCACAGCAAGAAGTATTAACAAAGTTCCATAAAATCGTCTGGCGGCAGCATTATTTAAGTGAAAAATTGGTTATATTTGAAGTGAATAAGCAGTATCGATGCATGTGTGTCCTCTCTGTTGCTAAATAATGTAGGTCGTACTGATAACTAATAATTTTATGCACGTTCTATACTTAAGCTAGATACTTACTGTAGTTTATAAGTACGTCAGAGTCATAATTCCATCATTCCGAGCACTTCATTTGAATTTTGTCTGTGCTGCTATCTCAGGACAGTTATATATATCTTCTGATTGGATAAATATAGTCTTATATTAACCCCTTCACCACAGGAGGTTTCCTTTTAGATAAAGTCGTCAGGGGGTGGCAAGAAATGGGGGAAAATTTTTATCATGTTGAAGGGTCTAATAAAAACTGTTTACTTAAATCATTAAATTGTGTTTCCTTCAAAATGCTAAGTAAAAGTTATGAATGGTACTGAACAAACTGTACACGTCTTATGTCTAGTGTAGTTACTCGTACTTGTGACGAATAAGAAATGTAGTAACCCTTCTATCCGAGAACGTCATTTTCAGCATATGTTTTACTACCGTTAAATTTTCATGGCGACTTGGAGGCGATTTGTTTGTGGCCACCCCAAACGGGATTGAGGCGTCTGGCAATAGATAGATAGATAGAAATTTTCATTAGTCACTTGAGAGAGATTCTCTGCTGCAGATGATTTATTGAAGACCATAATCTAACCTGTCTGTCTGGAAATGTCTCCTTTGTGAATAAAGTTACACAGAAATAAGCAGGAATAAATGAAAAAGTCGTGTTCGTCGTGAAGGGGTAGGTAAAAGTTGCTTCAGTAATGAAGACTTTTACTGTCTTGCTTTATATAAGTTGGTCTCCCTCCCGTGGCAAGCTCTGGCTACAAGGCTGCTCACTGGCCATACTGGGTGTGTCTTATCTGTGTCTTCATTTCACAGTGGCTTGAGCTGTTGAAATGGAAGTGTTCCACAAATGGAGATGATGTCTGTTGAGAAGACACAGCAGGTTCGGCCTGACCGGGAACCTTTCTGAGCATTGTTCAAGTCGACTAGAAGCTATTGTTCTTCCGAGAAAATATAATTTCCATTTGTGAGTATAATTATTCTGTCTCTTACTTGCACCATGGCCGAAGCTCAGGTGTGGTTATTACCGATTATATTTTATTGCTGTTAGTGTCACAATAGTTTATGCAGTTGAAGAAAGACCTGTTGCACTTAAGGAATTAATGGAGGTTGGATATAGCCCTTACAGTTGGAAAACCTCCATAAGTAAGAAAAAGTCTGAAAGTAGTAAGACTAACCTGAAATGCGGTGACCTCTGTTGCATTGTATTTTTATTTCCCTTAATGGAGACCTTTCATGAAGAATGAGCTACAAGCGATCTCCGTTAGACATACTACTTAAGAGGTCTTTCCTAAGCAGAATATAGTTATTTGGTAGCAGCAAGAATAAAATAAATTTAAAAATTTGAGCACAAAGCGTTTATTATAGAGAATCGATGATGATGCTGAGTAATCCAATTTTTTCCCTAAGTTGGTCTCATTGCTTTGTAAATAATGGAACTGATGTTCAGATGGATATTTATTCAGCCCAGGGGATTCCTCACAGCACTGTTATACGCCCTTAGGATCCTATACTCACTTTCAGCTGAATCAGATCGTCTGAACACCAATACCTACTGTTGAGTAACACCAAGGGGAGGTAACTGAGGTAACCAGGATGCAGTAGTTTCGTATTCCAGGACGGTGGGAAAATACTGTCATGAAATACAAAGTAGTGCACAGGCTCAAAGGCCTTCCCCATTCGGAGTTAGTCAGCATGGGGATGTTTAATTCTGGCAGTCACAGTCCCTCTCGGGAGAAGATCCGATCCCGCAGTGGACACCATATGGGTTCGTAGAAAAATAAAAAATGCAGAACGCTTTCAGTACGATGATTTTATACTTTTCTTGCTATCTTCAGACAATTTTTCTCGGAGTAGGAGGGTGTTTTTGTCCTGTAGGTGTCAAATGTCCCTGCGCAACTCTGCAAGAAGCTTCCCAGTAGCTGAATAAAGCAGTTTGACGTTAGTAAAAACAGATATCATCGATTTGGAGACATCATTGCATTGTTATAGTATTTTTCTACTTTTGGTCGACTCTGGTCATCTTTAGGAAGGCCTTTCGCTCTGAATGGGTTTATTAACAGTATATCTAACCCTTTTAGTTCGACAAATATATCCAAGTAGAATAAGGTTGTCTGTGAATAGAATGAGTGTAAAAAATCACCGAATATAAGGAGGATAACAAGACTTTCTCGGGATGAAGTAGTAAATCAAACAGGTATTAACGATTTAATGATTTGAGCTCCCCAGTAAGAGGTGACTTTGATATTCACGTGAGTTTTATCAAAAGGAGTCTGGAGATTTTACTGATGCAGTCATGTAATGTCACTGGGATAAGGCTGGTTATCTGTCCCTCAGCTGCGATGCCCAGTACTTTGCAAGGGATACTGGGTATGGTACTGGGTATTACCGTTTTTAACCTCTTCATCCCGGAACATATTTTCTACCCCCCCCCCTTTTTTTTTTATGGGCATGACTGTGAACAGCCCGGTCCCTGAGGCCCAGCAGTCCTACGTACCATCGATAAAAAAGTATCGGCACCCTGGCAGTGTGAGACATTATGATACATGGACTATAATTTACGGGAAATGGCACGGCTATGTCGGTTTGTATCCTTCGTTTGAGTTATCATATATTTTACAGATATATTGCTGGATTAGTCGGAGTAACAATGTACTATATGGTAAGTCAACCATTCTTGTGAGTTAAACAGGCATGCCACCACTACCAATTGAACCAGAGACGAAGTATTTCACATCTTATTCGACCCGAGGGTGCCGATGCCTTTTTTTTAATCGATGGTACCATGCATCTCCTTATTTCATAACTTGGGCTCTGGCACCCACCATCCATATTGAATACTTGCTATGGCTGCCTTATACAGGACTGGTGTATTGATATTAGCGGGAGTGTTTTTACGACTTGTCGGCGGGTTTTTGGTATATCAGTAAAATCTACTTTAACGAAATGCAGATCCTTTAAAATGTTCCCTGCCTCAGCCGGGATTCGAACCCGCGTCCATTGGGAAAGTAGATTTCTTTCGACTCTGCCACCGGCCTTGTAAGAAACTTTTTGAAATGATTGTTAGATGTATCTCTCTATAACCCTTTCAGTATGAGAAATTTTGTTCGTGAAATAAAGTCGGTTGGAAGTCGCAAGAATAGACGAAAACAACACGTAATCAGAGTAAAGCGATTAAGCCTTTTAATACGATGACATTTCTGTTTCAGTCTTGCTCTTCTTTGATGATTTCCATACAGCTCAGGAAGGATGTTTTTCAGTGAAATGGTCCTAAACAGCTTCCATAAAACACCTCACAGCAAAGACCTCGTTCTATCAGCCACCAAGCCACTACTGCAGTGCGATCCCAGAGATCCTTTGAGAAAGTTATGCTGAAGGATTATCTGTATTGTAGCAGTGAAGTGTATGAACTGAGTGAGTTGTGGTGTGAGGGCCTGCTTTACAATGAGGGCAGAGTAATTATTTCTGTTGTATTTTGTGCTGTGAATGAAGTATATGAGGCAAGTGTGTTGTAGTGTGTGGTTTGGGTCTGTGAACTGTATCTTGTTTTGTGTGATTGAAATGCATTAAACGAGTACCCATTTCATGAGTGGCGACATTACAGTGAGGACAGAGTTGTATTTGGTGTTGTAAATGGGGTGCCAGGGGTGTACTGTAATGTGAGGGGCGACAATGTAGTGAGGACAGAAAGGGGTACTGGGAAGTTATTTGTATATATTGTGTTGATACTGAACTAGAGAATGGTGTAAATGGCCTAAAAGTATCAAATCATTATTCTCCACCGTTGTCTATGTGTTGGTAAAATTATATCCCATCTTGTCTCTAATTGTCAAACGTTGATAATGTTTTGCAGCCTTTGAAGTCTGTAAATGGAATTGATGGTGGAAAACACGAGTATGCCCATAGCGACTCGAGGTTTAACTACCTGTACAGGGAGGTCACTCGTAAGCTTTAAAAAAAAATCTCTGGCAGTAGTACGGATGTCATACGAAATACGGCACGCTGTTGCAGAAATTAAAACACACTGTCGTAAACAAAGGCAATTCGGAGATATCTTACCACCTCTGTCTTTGCGATTTACTTTGTCCATTACATCACAAAAAAATCTCATCTTTGAGGCTAATGCATTCTTTATCCCTAAGAAAGTGACACTGTTGAGCTGTAATGTGCAAACAAAGTCGCTATGGAGGAGGTGATAACAAAGGCTTCATTGACACTAGAAATACGGCTCTTTGTTTCTAACCCAAACATACAGTAAATCTCTCACAGACTAAGTATAATTGATATGCGGTAACAAAAAAGAAAAAGGCTGTTGATAAGAAGTAAGGTACTGACTACTTTGGCTTATCAGTTTGGTTCTCTCTCTCTTTGGGGGTGTCCGGGGTGGGTGGGCTTGTCAAAATATTGCACGTCCTTCTGTACGGCCACCGCCACTGCAATATTTATGAGGGTGTTTGTGTGCACTGAACCGGGTATGGAGGTGACCGTGTTATCAGCAGCGGGAGAGAGAGAGAGAGAGAGAGAGAGAGAGAGAGAGGGAGGGAGGGAGGTAGAGAGAGGCCCTTTTTTTATCGTATAATTTCCTGAATTTCTAATCCATCAACTGCTGGAGGTTCCCCACTGTTGAATAAAACAATCTGTCTGTAAGCACAGTGTAGTAACTAAGGCAAGGCCCGTGAAGCAACTAAACATTCACATTGCTAAATTTTATTTGTTTATCAGCTGGACTGCAGATTTAGCGCCTTCGGTACGATGGCATCTGCTTTGCACTTGCCACTACTGAACGATATTGTTTAGTTTAGGGGAGGCTTTTCCAGTTGGAGAGGTTAGATAAAACCTTCATTAACCATTTCTGCATGACGTGTCCCATAGGCTTTTTTTTTTTCTTTAAGTGGGGAAGAAGGAACCAAAGGCAACAAGCCCGCAAAACTCTTCCTTCCAAGAGAAAAAACAAAATACAAGAGGGAGCCAAATTCAAGAGCCGATCATTTCGAGATGCCTGGACACACTGCGTTTGAAAGACTGGAGATCATAGGAAACAGGAAATACAGACAGAGGGAGACAGTTCCAGAGTTGACCTGTTGCATAAATGAAGGACTGGTAGTAACGCTTAACTCTTGCATTAGAGAGTTGGACAGAATAGGGATGAGAGTTTGTTGCTAAACGGGTGCTACGCGCCCGTCGTAGAGGTGGAGGAATGCATGCAGACAGTTCAGAGGAGCAGTGACCGTAGAAGTAGCGATAGAAAAGAGATAAAGATGCAACAATGCGCCGAAGAGACAGGGGTTAAAGGGAGTCAGTAAGAGGAGGAGAGTTAATGAGACGGAAAGCCTTTGACTCCACCCTATTGAGAAGATCTGTATGTGGGGAGCCTCCCCGTACATGAGAGTTGTACTCCACGCAGGGGCGGATAAAACCCCTGTATAGAGTCAACAATTGTGCAGGGGTAAAGAAGGAACGGAGTCGGCTTAGCACACCTAATATTTTGGAAGCAGAGTTTACAAGAGATGTAATATGATCTTTCCAAGATAAGTCCCAAGTAAATGAAACTCCAAGCATGTTCAAGGATGATGCAGGATTAAGCTGAATATTATTAAACAGTAGTGGGTATACCTGTGGAAGATTTTGTCGGGTTGATAGGTGCAAAAACTGAGTCTTTGATGCATTAAAAACAACAAGATTATTTTTATCCCAGTCAGAGATACGAGCCAAGTCAGACATTAGGTGTGCCATAGCTTCATCCCTTGTTTGTTGAAGTAACTGCTGAGATGGACGTTGCGGGAATCGAATGAAAAGGTGAAGGGTGGAGTCATCAGCGTACGAGTGGATAGGGTTGAGCTTAGAAGGTCATTCATGAATAAAAGGAAGAGAGTTGGTGATAGGACAGAGCCCTGAGGAACACCACTGTTAATATATCTAGGAGAAGAACGATGGCCGTCTACAACAGCAGCTATAGAACGACCAGAAAGGAAGCTAGAGATGAAGGCACAGATAGAAGGATAGAAACCGTAAGAGGGCAGTTTGGAAATTAAAGATATATGCCAGACTCGATCGAAAGCCTTTGAGATGTCAAGTGCAGTGGCTTTCGCCAAAGTCCCGAAAGGAGGATGACCAGGTGTCTGAAAGGTAGGTGAGAAGATCGCCTGTGGAGCTTTCCTGACGGAACCCATACTGACGATCAGAAAGAAGGTTGTAATAGGAAAGATGCCTTAAAAATTTTCTATTATTTTGAGATACAGGATGTTAAAGCAATTGGACGATAGTTAGAGGGTTGGGAGTGGTCACCCTTCTTTGGGACTGGCTGAATGAGAGCAAACTTCCAGCAAGAAGGAAAGGTACAAGTTGAAAGGCGAAAGAGTTTGCCTAGGCAGGGTGTAAGCACAGAAGCACAGTTCTTGAGAACAACAGGAGGGACTCCATCAGGCCCATATTCCTTATTAGTATTGAGGCCTGTGATGGCAGAAAATACATCAGCTGAAGAAATTTTAATGTCAGCCATGAGGAAGTCAGAGGGGGGAAGTGATGGAGGAACAGCACCGGAATAATCTAAGGTGGAATTGGAGGAGAAAGTCTGAGCAAAGAGATCTGCTTTATCAGTAGAAGAAATAGCTACAGAGCCATTAGAGTAGAAAAGAGGAGGGAAGGATGATGAGGTAAAGTTGTCAGAAAGGTTTTTGGCAAGGTGCAAGAAGGAGCAGGAAGAATTCGAGTTAGAGAGTTGAGAGCATTTAGTACGGATGAAAGTATTTTTAGCAGAGTGAAGAACAGACTTAGGACGATTCCAGGCAGAAACGTATAAAAGTTGTAATTCAGGGGTGGGTTGCCTCCGGTACCTTTTATAGGCCCTCTCCTTGTTGTGGACAGCATTAGAACAAGCGTGATTAAACCAAGGCTTTCGTGCATTAGTCAAAGGATATGAGAAAGGAATGTATGCTTCCATGCCTGAGAGAATAACTTACGTAATGCGCAAGGCACACCCAGATGGCTCCTGGCCATGGAAGCAATAATCATTCCATGGAAAATCAAAGAAGTACTGCCTGAGGGCCTCCCAATATGCAGCTCCAAGGTGCCACAGACGACGTTTCTTTTGAGGGTCTGCAGGCCGCACTGGAGCGATGGGACAGGTTAAGGTGATAAGGTTGTGATCGGAGGAGCCCAACGGAGAGAAAAGATTAACAATGTAAGCAGAAGGATTAGTTGTACGGAAGAGGTCAAGTATGTTGGAACTCTCTCCAAGTCGGTCAGGGATACGGGTAGGGTGCTGTACAAGCTGCTCTAGGTCATTAAGGATAGAAAAGATGTAGGCTTGTTCACCAGGTGGATCAGTGAAAGGAGAGGGGAGCCAAAGATGGTGGTGAACATTGAAATCCCCTAGAATGGAGATTTCAGAGAAAGGAGAAATGAAGAGAATGTGTTCCATCATAGAAGTAAGATAGTCAAAGAATTTTTGATAGTTAGTAGAATTAGGAGATGAGTAAACAGCACAGATATATTTAGTCAGAGAATGACAGGACAGCCGAAGCCAGAGTGTAGAGAATTCAGAAGAATCGAGTTCAGAAACACGAGAGCAAGATAAGTTGTTGCGTATGTATACACAACAGCCACCTTTGGCTTTGAAATGAGTATAGAGAAAGTAGGAGGATACAGAGAAGGGTCTGCTGTCAGTTGCCTCAGACAGCTGAGTCTCAGTTAGAAAAAGAAGGTGAGGTTTAGAGAAGGAGAGGTGGTGCTCAACAGAGCGAAAGTTAAAGGAGAGGCCACGAATGTTGCAGAAATGAAGAAAAAGTGAGTCAGACAGTGGTTCCAGGCATCTTGAATCGTCACCGGGAGAGGGGCGGAAGGTGGGGGCATTTATGGTCCCCCCCCCCTGGGGACTCCGAGGCTAAGTTATTCGACGCCATTTTTTTTTTTTTTTTTTTTTTTTTTTGAAAAGGAAGTGTGATGTGTACTGTGCATGTAGTTTGGTACTGATAGTTAGAGAAGCTTGTATTGGAGACCATGCTGGCCTACTCTCTGTGTTACTGAGACACTGAAAAAGTTCAGCAAAGGGGGATGGTTGGGACCTAGTCCCGAGGGCTGATGAAACGGGAGCTCCCGCTCTCCCTTTCATCAGCTTTCCATCCACCTTGGGAGTACTGCCCTGTTCGACTGGTGCTACAGTCTACTCCTACAAATATAATAGCTTGGTGGTGACATAATTAAAATAATAAGGACGTCATCTGTTTGATGAGAATAAGTTGCAGGTGACGGGAAAGCTAAGTTCCTTCCGGTAACTAGAACAAAATAATATTTCACGTCCAACGAGAGTTTCTGAAGACGTTATCAGTCTCAAGAGAACAGGCATCCACCCCTAAGATGGCTAAAATTGGCTGAAAGTAGCAAGCAACGCATTATCCAAATTATTTTTGCTCTCCCTAGAAAATTAGTTCCGCTTGTGAAATATTTTTTGAGCTGGAGAGGTTACAGACTCCCATCATGAACACTTTCCCGCCAGGTGATGGCAGGGGAAGCCTTCACGTGGTGACGCCAACATATCTGGTCGGCTCAGCTGCCTGTTTCCATAAGCATCCCTTAGTTCCCTTCCTGTCCACCAAAATGAGGATTGTGGACTACAGGAGAAGTCCATAGTCTACCAGGTGCACATTCAGCTAAACCTGGAGTTTACAACCACCACCACCAGAACCACCAGGGGCTCTCTTGTTTTAAATAAAATCACCTGATAGTAGCTAGAGAATAATAATAATAATATTAATAATAATAATAATATATGTCCCCGAGCTAAATGGATTAAGCTTATTCTCGTTTTGCAAGAGAATAATACAGAATCATGCGCCGTTATCAAAGCAATGTATAAAATCAACATTAATTACTACGCTGACCTTAACCCCTACACTACGACTGCTTCCATATCCAGTTTGATCATATATCAAAAATGTTTATATAGCACATGGTGAAGGTTAAGTGATGGCTATTTCGAAACGTTTCTGAGCTGAATATAACCATCTGAAGAAAGAAGAATAATGTAAATTGTTTTTAAGAAAATCGTTGGATTGAGGTGCTTGACGGTGACAGTACGGGGATGTATTTCCTTATGAGGCTACGACGCTACGATTTTCTGTAACGAATATATTCAGCTTCTGTGGCGGGGGGGCTTGATTAATGCTGTATCTAACCTACTCAGTTTAAAAGTCTCCCAAGGTTGAATAACATCGTGTGGAGGCGGCAGTCACTAAATGTTAAAAGATATCCTCATAGTGAAATGGGTAACCCTCTGATGGTCGAAGGAACTCTAGTATTTTATTTCATTTAACACCAGACGATTCATTTGGCGAAGATGGAGTCGTAGGAGGTTGAGAGTATATACACCACAACCAGTACCTTTCACATGGTAGCAATAGCTCTAGTATTCTGTTCCAACTAGGACCAGTCCCCTTTTTTTTCTAAGCTGAGAGTGAGTCGCAGGAGGCTGAGTTTTCAGGCTAAATCTAACCCCTGCAGTTCGAGGTTTCTTAGAGCTTAATCTAATCGTTTGGAGGAAGCAGGAATAAAATGTAAAAATACGTCCTCCCAGTGAAGTGATTAAAGCAGCCTAGCCATCCAGCCGCCCTAGGCACACCGTTCCTCGGCCGGAGGTAGACAAGATCAGATACGAAACTAGAATAGCATATGAAGTGCTTCTGTCCTGTTGTGCTACTTAAAGTCCGTATTATTACTGAACATAATGCCTGCCACATTAGCGTCACATTAACTCACCTACAAATCCACATCACCTCAGTCAGTGTCACCGTTCCAGGTTTGTACACGCCTCGACTAGACTTTTTGCAACTGTTCACGCTGCCTAATAAAGCTTGGCGTCGTGTGCAAGCATGTGTAGAGTTGCTTCTGACGTTGAGTCAACTTTAAAGTATACCGTCATTAATATTGTGAAGATTTATTTTCTGAACATGGAACGAGGATTGAAAGTGAACTACTTTAATATATATCCTGGGCAATGGCCATATATTATGTATATTACCATGTAAAGGATGTGAGAAAAATCACTTTGCAGTAGAAGGTACGGATACACTTCACACTACCACACCTTAGGCACACTCACTCATACTGCACAGTGTCACGCTTCATACTACCCCTTGCCATTCGTAGCTTACACTGCCACACTTCCCACTGCGACACTCTGCACTTACACACCTCATACTCACTGCTACATCAAACACTCTCACGTCATAATGCCGCGCCTCTCACTGCTGCACTGGGACACCTCATAACTTCCTTTTCACTGCTACCTCATACAGTATTGTACTACACAGTGTCTAACTCTTGTCTACTGGACAGAGATTTTCACAACACCTACCTTATGTCATTCATTAACATACGTTTGTTCGGCATCTGCCTGAATATATGGTTATTCAGACATGTGCAGAAGGTTCCCTCACGACTATTTTATCAAACCTTTTGGTAACGCTGCGTCTTCTGTTAACTGTACGTGATATATTTGCACAAACATACTTGTCCATTCATGCCACCACCGCCACCACTACTACCACCAGCGTCGTCGTTGTCGTCGTCATGAGGGGGTGAACATGATGCAGAAGTCGGTACAGGAAAATGCAAAAGCAAGAAAAATTAACATGGTATCCATTGAAATGACACTGACGTAGTTACTGAACCTGCGAAATTCTTAAAACTTGGCCTCCATTAAACACATTTTTATATCAGTACATAACAAAAATTTTCTTACGTGAAGTTCGAGTGGGCCTCATTTTTATTTTCCATCACTAGTATTATATATATATCGGTAGGAAGAAGGGAATTTTAGAGTTTTACCTAGCAGTTGTTTGTGATGATGATGATGATGATGATGATGACAGGTTATAAGAAGAGACACTTGCCATCCGAACAAGCTTTTAATTCATATCTTTACAGTGCATCGTCCATTGTTACAAAATAAAAAGCCAAATAAAGTGAACAGCAAATCAATAATAAATTGAACAAACAAGACAGTAAAAAAGAACCCAACAAAACATTATGTAGCACTAAATAAGGAGGCAGTTTATAATAATGAATACAGTAAAGCAGTGTGACCTTCTTATGGTGGAATAATTGTGCTTTCTATTCCAGACAGCGCCAGACGATATCATTAAGCTGAGAGTGAGTCGTAGGAGCCTGAGACGGTTAACAGGATCTGGCAATGAAAAAACAATAAAACAGTTAACAAAAAATACCCAACAGATAGCTATGAACGACAACGCAACAACAAAGCAAAGACAGAGAGCACCAGCAAATCATCAAAAACAGCAAACAAAATGAACGACAACGTAACTGTATCAACAAACACAAACTCTTTAAAGCCAAACAATATGCAAAACTGTAATAAACAAGTCGTTATACAAATAAGTAAGCAGCAATAACCAACGTGTACACAAACAAAAAGCAAGCCATAAACTGTAGGAAAAACATCAAACAGACAAACAGTAAACAGTGCACAACAAAAAGCGCGACTAAACAGAAACAAAGCAAACGAGAACAAGACACAAAAAGCATTGGCATTGAATAAAACCAGAAAGGAAAATGATTAACAATAAACAACAATAAACAACACAAAGCAATGTTTTAAAAAATAATGAAAAATATTAGCAACAAAGAAAACAATAATACAAGAAGCGTAAGATAAATAAGAGGTAACAATACCTAAAACAAAGCAAGGCAATGTATACCAAATAAACAATAAACAAGCTTCAATAAACAAACTAATAAACAGCAAACAAATTTCAATAAACAAAATAAACAAACTGAACTCCTTTGACCTTGAGCACAGAAAACCACCTCCCATGCTTCCATCTCCCCATCTCTCCTTCCCTCTCTCCTCTCCCTTCTCTCCCCTCCCCTGCCCTCTATCCCCTCTCCCCTTCTCCCTTCCCCTCCCCTTCTCTCTCCCTCCCATCACCTCAGTCCCCCACCATTCCCCAAGCATCTCTTCCTGCCTCTTTTATCTGTCCACTTCCCTCTGACTCTATCACTTCTAGTCCCTTTTCTTCCCCTATCGCTCTGTCTTCCCTACCTTCCTCACCTTTACCTTCCTCACCTTTACCTTCCTCTCCGTCTCTCGCCTCTTAACATTCTTCTTCTCGTCCCTACTCCACGCTTGTCTCCTTCTTCCTTCCCACATCTCCTTACTTCCCCCTCCTTCCCAAACCCTCTGCCTCTATGTCCTCTTTCTTCCCCTCCTCTTCCTTCCCCTCTCCCCCTCCTTAATTCCCGTCTCCCCCATCCCCCATTTCCCTACCCCTTATCAACTCTCCTCCTGCCCTTTCTTCCTTCCTCTCTTGTTCTCCCCTCTCACCCCTTCCCCACTTTCTTCCTTCCCCGTTTCATTCCCACCCTTCTCTTCCTGTTTCCCCTTACCAATTCCCTTTTACCCTTCCTTTTCCATTCCCTCCGTCCCTACCTCCCCCCTTTCCCCCCAACCCTGCCTCGCCAACCTTTTATTGCTCTAAAGTCATAAATTTTGTGGGAAGGGAGGCATGCCAGGGCAGTTTGTTACTCACTTGCCCACTTGCTCACCTGTCCACTTGCCCACTTGTCCACTTGCCCACATACCCATCTGTCAACTTGCCCACATGTTCACATGTCCATTTCTCAACCTGTCTACTTGCCCTACTGTCCAAATGCCTGGCTGCCCACTTAACCACATTTCCACATGCCTTATTGCTTACCTGCCCACTTTCTCACCTCCCTACTTGCCCTCATCCATCCAACTACCCCCACCAACCCATCAACCCCCACATACCCACACCAACCACACCTTCCCTCACCTATACACCTAACCGCTATTACCCACCTGCACCCACATACCCACCTGTCACCCTCCGTCTACCTACCCACTTGCCCACCTCCCGACTTGTCCACCTACCCACAGTTGTTTAGCTTTGCCGGGCCTTCCCACTCATTCCCGATGATTTGGTCGACTTTATTACACACACACACACACACACACACACACACACACACACACACACACACACATCATAACACAAAACAACATAACACAGCACAACAAAACAATCGCAAACTCAGACTCAGACTTAAGCAGAAGCTCAAGCACAATCACAGCACAAAAAGCAAAACAAATAAAACACAGCATAGTACAGCACAGAAAACCACCACAAACCACAACTCCACAGAACACCACCACAAACCATAATACCACAAAGCACAACACCACAAAGCATAACACAACAAAACGCAACAAAACACAATGCAACAGAGCACAGTACAACAAAACACAGTACAACAAAACACAAAACAACAAAACACCATACAACAAAACACCATACAACAAAACACAGTATAACAAATCACAGTACAACAAAACACAATACAGTACATCCCCACAGTACGCAAGTTCCGAGTATGCGATCCCTCTTGTACCCGAGGACCATTTTTTTTTTTTTTTTAGTGTATTTTTTATTAGTACGCGAACTGAACTCCTTGTAACCGAGACGGACAGCGAAGTGTGGCTCAAATCCGGGGTTACCCCAAGTACGCGACATTGCCTCCCCGAGAAGTGATAACAGTTGCCTGCTCTCTGCCCACCATGAGCAGGAGATAGCAGCAGAAAAGGCAGCAATACCAGTGATGAAGAGTGAAGATTTGACCATGATGGAGATCAGCAGGGAACTGTGTGCCCTTGATAAATTCAAGGAAGACTTCAAGGACATCGAACGCTCTCAGTTCTGAGTGGAGAAGGTGATGTCTTCACTGGACTGAACCTTCCACTACTACACCGACAAGCACAACCAGGAAGTAAACAGACGGAAGCAAACACTCATCACCCGTTTCCTTCAGTTTGAACAAAGTGAGAAATCACTCCCTTCAACATCAGAAGAGCCATATCCTGAGGAGGATGAAGAGGCTGATTCGATGTCTGAGGTGTCCGAAATAGACTTTGAAGGGTTTATGAACGAAGTGAGTGCATTACGTAGTGAAAGTGTTGAAAGTGCTGGTGATGAAAGTGGTGAGGAAGGTGGTGTGTTGGATGGTGTGGTGGGTGATGCAGGAGATGCACGCTAGGTGCCTCATCCTGCCTCGGATCTTCTTCTTACCTCCATCACGCACGCCTGTTGTCCTCTTGGGTAAAGGTGAGCAGCCATATTCTTGTTGGTTTAGTTAAGCCATATCCTTGTTGATTTACCTAGTAAAGCCATAGTCTTGTTGGTTTACTTTATCTTAGGTAATATATCTTAGATAGTTTCCCTGTACTGTATAGTACAATACTTAGGTCTGACAGGCGTCTCAAGGGTTGTCCATGAAGGGGGGTACCGCCCATATGTAATTTTTCCCATAAGTTTATGTATTCACAGTACGTGAATTCCTAGTACGTGAATTCCTAGTACGTGAATTCCTAGTACGCGATGTCCTCTGCCACCCATATAGGCGCGTACTAGGGGGATGTACTGTACAACAAAACACAATACAGCAGAACACAACACAACAAAACATGACACAACAAAACACAACATAGTAAAACACAACACACTAAAACACAATAAAATGCAACACAGCAAAACACAACACAGTAAAATTTATCACAATAAAACACAAGAAAACACAACAAAATGCAGCACAAGAAAACACAACACAAGAAAAAGCAACACAGCAAAACAACACAACAAATCACATCACAACAAAATACACACTACAAAACGCAACACAGTAAAATACAACACAGTAAGACACAAAACAACACAACACAACAAAACATAACACAGCAAAACACAACACAGTAAAACACAACAAAACGCAGCACAGCAAAACACAACAGTAAAATTTAACAACAATAAAATGCAACAAACAACAAAACACAACACAATAAAACACAAAACAACAAAACGCAGCATAACAAAACAACACAACAAAACACAACACAGCAAAATACAACACAACAAAACACACACACACTATAAAACGCACACACAACAAAACGCAACAAAGTAAAACACAACACAGTAAGACACCTAACAACACAACACAATAAAACACAACAAAACTCAGCACAGTAAAACACAACACAACACAAAAAACATCATAACACCACAAAACAACACAACAACACAACATAAAACATCACAACATAACAAAACATAAAACAGCACAAGAAAACGTAACAAGACAACACAGCAAAACGAAACAACAAAATACAACACAACAAAACAACATAACACAACAAAATAACACATCACAACGTCATAGCACAACACAACACAACACAACACAACACTACACAGTGCAACGCAACGCAACTCAGTGCAGCACAACATAAAACAACAAAAGGAGACAAAACAAACATAAAACATCAAAACAAAACATTAAACAACAAAAACAAAAAACAAAACAACACAACACAGCAACACAACACGACAAAACAAAGCACAACAAAACACGGTAAAACTTCAGCACACAACAAAACGCAACACAACACAGCACAGCACAGCACAGCACAACATGACAATACACAACACGGCACAACACAACACGACAGATCACAACAAAGCACCACAACGCAACAGATAACAGCAAAAAATACAGGAAAAACACAGCAAAGCAAAAATGAACACAGCAGAAGCACAACCAAACAAAAACAAAACAAATTAACAAAACACAACACGACCCAACACAAGATACATCACAAGACACAACACGACAAGACACAACACGACAAGACACAACACAACAAAACACAACACAAGCACAACACAAACACAAAACAGCTAAACCAAACAAAACGCTAAACAACAAAACAAAAGCTGAGCAAAACAAAGCAACACAACACAGCCAAACAAAACAACACAACCAGACAAAACAAAACAACCACAACAAGCACACAAAACAACACAAGCAAACAAAACAGCACAAGGAAAGCAACACAGGCAAACAGAACAGCACAAGGAAAACAACACAAGCAAAGAAAATAACACAAGCAAGCAAAACCACGGCGAACAAAGCAATACAACCAAACAAAACACGCAAAAAAAATACAACACAGCAATATAAAGCACAGCACATCAAAACAAGGCACAACACAACAAAACAAAACACAGTACATCAAAACAAGGCATAGCACAACAAAACAAACCACAGCACAACAAAACAAACCACAACACAACAAAACAAACTACAACACAACAAAACAAACCGCAGCACAGCAAAACAAACCGCAGTACAGCAAAAACAAGCTACAACATAACAAAACAAACCACAGCACAGTACAGCACAACACACACACAAAAAAACACAACAAAAACACAACGCAACACAACATAATAAAGCAAACTACAATACAAGAAAAACACACAATAATAAAATATTTAAAACAGAACAACTTAGCAGTTACCAAACAAAACAATCAAAACCTAGCAAGCACACACACACACACACACACACACACACACACACACACACACACACACCGTATATAGTCAAAGCAATATTGCGACATCCATGAAATTGTACTAATCTGCCAAGTTTAGTTCTCTCATATCTTCAAAGCCATACTATTCAGTTTATCCTCTTCATCTTTGGGCTTCAGGAGTAGGAATCAGGTAGGCATCACCTGTTGACGACGATGACGCATTTTTTTTTTTTTTAAATCCAGACGATATGATTCGGTTGAGGGTTACGGTAAGAATTGAAGGGGTTAGATGTTGCCTTCATTAACTCATTTATTTCAGCGAGGCTCTTCTAAGCTGAATAAAATCGTCCATTAGAAGAAGAACATAACAAAAAACAGTGCCAAGGCACAGCAAACCCGTCCCCGACGGTCATTTTAGTGCTGACGTATTAACAAAACAGAATATCTAGTCAAGGATGTCACATATAAAATTTGGAATAAATCAGGAGAACAATTACAATTTTATGCACATTTGAAATTTTAGGCCCGACTCACCTGACACTGATCCCCCTACCGCTAACTGGGGGGTTACCCCTCTTATGTAATGAGGCATGTAATAGGATGCAGACTTGAAAGATGCACCTTTTGGTTTTGGTCTCATGTTGATCTGACGAATTTGAAAGGAATTAGGGCGAAAAACGATTTTTTTTTTTTTTTTCTTTAGGGCCTACAGCCTGGGCCTTGGTCCAGTTTGGCCCCAAATTTAATCAAGTGATCAAAAGGTCATAGCCCATCATCCCTGTAATTTTAGTCAAAATCGCTTCTGTAGTTTTCGCGTAAAGTTCTTAACAGACAGACAGACAAACAAACAAATAGACAAACCGAGAGAAAGCAATAACCGTCCCTGGGCTGAATTAATGTAGACTTCTTTGGTATTAAGCCCTTAAGTTCGATGACGTCCTTAATGGCAATATCCTGCTAATAACAGCCTCTTTTAATCAGCTAAGAAGAGGATCCGAATTGTATGAGGATTAATAACGCCCACATTTAATCCGTCCAGTTCGAAAAGTCACTCCTATGTTGAATATAACCTAAAGTTAGCAAGCAGCAACCAAAACAACGCATCATCGTATTTTAAGATTTTAAATAAGATACAGAAGATTCCACAGCACTTCCTCTTTGTTAAACTTTGCTTATGACGCGCTAATATTCTCTTGTACAGTATGTTATTAAGCAAAGTACATGACGGCGATATTCATCCCATGCGGCCACAAATCTCCCATTTTCTGTTTTCTTGCTCTCTCTGGGTTATATGATTCAGCCCACGAAACACTCATCCCATTCACAATAGGGGGTTCTCATGAGTGGAGTAAAGCAGACAGGAAACAGCAAGAGTATGAGATAAATGACGTCCTGCGGCGTAAAGGGTAAAAACAGATGTAAATATATTGCAAGAGGACAGCACAGTGTGGCCTGCATTTTATATCGCGACGGGTAGAGGTGACAGGGATTCTCCAAGGCCAAAAACAGCACGACCATTGCTCTACATATCCTTTTCGTTTTCTCTTACTCCATACACTACGATGAAGTTTTTTAATTATACCAGCTCTAGAGAGGGTATTATGTTGTGTGTGTGTGTGTGTGTGTGTGTGTGTGTGTGTGTGTGTGTGAACAAAATAACTCAGGTTTCACACAGTTGCATCCATGGGCGAAGGGTTGAAGGTTAGCGACAAAGGAATGCTACTGATTTTGAGAACAATGTAACAAAGGTCCAGGTAGACAAAAAAAAAAAAAAAAAGCTTTACAGTTTTTTGTCTGATTAAGACCACACTTGGTGAAATTGTTCAGATTAATGTAAGAACGGCATAAGTCAATAAAATTATTTTAAGAACAATTACTCAAAAGTTCGGCAGATGTTAGTTATGGTGAACAAACTATACTGATACGATTTGATCTACAATATGTAGAACGTTGAGGGACGAGTCAAGCAGTATATGTATTGTTTTTTTTTAAACAATAGGTCAAAGGTCAGGATTAAAGGTCAAGGTCAGATTAAACAGTTTTTGTCCTGTTTGGGGGAGGCTGTGGGAGAATCGGTAGAGAGGCGGCCTGCAGTCCTAATGGACCCAGGTTCGAATCCCGGCTGGGGTAGGGAAGAGTTTAAGGATTTGAATTTTTTAAAAAGCAGATTCTTCTGATCTACCAGATGACCCGCCGACATGTCATTAAAGTACCCCCGCCAATACCAGTACACCAGTCCTGTATGAGGCAGCCCTAGCATGTATTCAATATAGATGGTGGGTGTTAGCGCCGAAGTGGTGACATGTGGAGATGTAGGAGGACTACTGGGCCCCAAGGAGGACTACTGGGACTTGAGAATAGGCCTTGAAGCCTTTGCCCAGAGTCGGACTCGTAATATACTGTATATATATATATATATATATATATATATATATATATATATATATATATATATATATATATATATATATATATATATATATATATATATATTAAGCAAAACTTTGTAGAAGGGTTGAAGATATGGCAAGAATAAAAGGAGTCGATTCTGAGAACACTCAGTCAAGGGTCAAGGTCAAAGGGAAAAGTCAAAGGCCAGGGTCACTGGACAAGGTCAAATGTGTTTGCGTGTGAACATAATGACTAAAACATTTTTCATCGATCTGGACCAATTTTGTTGGAAGCATTGAGGGGTAAACAAAGGGTTGATTTTTTATAACAATAGGTCAAAGGTCAAGGTCGCATGGCAACTTCAACTTAGTGTTTTCCGAGTTTGACCTAACTCTGTAGAATGGTTCAGTGTAAAGAGAGAAAATGGGATTAAGAACTTGAAACTAGTCAATTAAATATCAAGATCAAAGGGAAAGATCAAAGGTCAACGTTACATGACAACGTCAACTTAACCTGTTTCGATCTCATTTCGACCAAACATTGTGGAATGGTTCAAGGTTAAACAAGGATGAAGCTCTTCTATTTCGAGAAGAGTCGGTGAGGGTCAAGGTCACAGGGCAAAGTCAAATGTTCAGCCTTTAGGCCAGTTTGTGGGCGTGCGGGTATTGCGCTATCTGAGTGCTCTCTTATGTGTTTGTTTGTTTGTTTGTTTGTGTATCTTTTTATCTTTTGTTACAACTAGGCAACTTTGCTTAGCTGAGAAGAAACTTTTAGAATTGGAAAGATCACTTTCATATTCACTAACCTTCCTTCTACAGGAGGTCTCCTAAGTTGAATAAAATTGTCTTAGTAGGACGCCTGAACCAATAAAAGTCGTTTCCCTATTGACGGGGTTAACATTGCCATCACCACAGAGTCTATTATTATCCTAGGGTCAGTGGGCAGAGCAGCGGGGAAGAACAATGTAGAAACATGATCTATGTGTTGGTTAGGATGAGAGAGAAATCCTAGCACTCAAAAGGATCGTTAACTCCTTTGTCACTGTGACGTCTGTTTCTATTTTTTTTCTTTGTATCTCCAAGCGATTTTACTTAGCGTCGAGGATGCTTTTCTAATCGGAGGTGTTAGATAACTACAGCCTTCATTTTTCCTTCAACTTCTAAATCACCCTTGTAAGCCGACTAAAATGTTAGAGACCAAAATGAAATAACACAGCATGTCATCGAGCTGAAGGAGGGAACCAGTTGCAATGCTCTTAACTGTCGTGTACACACTTTTGTACTTAATTCAGTCAGACACCAGACGTGTCTGTTCAGCTCAGAGAAATCTTAAGGAGTTTAGAGGACATTGTACCAACTAGCACTTTACATGCAATGAACTATCTTTGGAACTTCGTTGTACTTCTTCTCTTAAGGTCAGTTTCGTTTGAAGAATTCTGTAATGAGTATCGTTGATAATGAATAGTATGATGCTGTTGATGGCAGTAGATTGTATAATTCGGCAGTGTTGATGATCGAATTCTATAATGTTGGTATGGCCAATTTGTTTCCATCAGATGGAACTGGGCCAAATTCACAACTAGATTACTAAATCATGGTTGTCTGAAATTGGGTGCGTTTTAGCTTTAAAGACAGGAACAATTGTCTTTGGTTGCTAGTAAAATTTATCCTCTAATCTGACTGTAATATGTCATCAACTGAGCTGCGAGTGGTTTGGGATCTTTGTCACGTTACGATGAAAGCGCTATAACTAATGTTGTTATATTGATGATGATTTTAAAATTGTCAAGTAATGTAAGTTACATTCTTTTAAGTTAGTGGTGGAATGTTTTAAGCTTAGTGTTAGTAGTGAAATGTTATGAGGATATTATTGATGTTGTCTCCAAAATGATATAACGTGAAGTGTTGGAGGTTAAATACTATATGTTAGCAGTGGAATGCAATAATGTTAGTAATGGAATGCTATAATGTGGGCAGCGTTTGCAGTGGAATGCTCTAATGGGGGAAGTGTTGACAGTGATATGACAGTGTGGGCAATGTTGGCGGTTGCATGCTATAATGTGGGTAATGTTGGCAGTGGAATGCTATGATGTGGGTAATGTTGGCAGTGGAATGCTATAAATGGGCAGTGTTGGCAGTTGAATGCTATAATGTGGCAATGTTGGCAGTGGAATGCTATAAATGGGCAATATTGGCAGTTGAATGCGATAATGTGGGGAATGTTGGCAGTGGAATGCAATAAATGGGCAGTGTTGGCAGTTGAATGCTATAATGTGGGGAATGTGGGTAGTGGAATGCTATAATGTGGGCAATGTCGGTAGGCAAGCGTACCCAGCACTCACAGTCCAGACGTGTGTGCTACCTTGTCCACACTTACCTCCACCACCTCTCTCTCTCTCTCTCTCTCTCTCTCTCTCTCTCTCTCTCTCTCTCTCTCTCTCTCTCTCTCTCTCTCTCTCTCTCTCTCTCTCTCTCTCTCTCACACACACACACACACACACACACACACACATACATTACTCTCGTACACCATGCACTACAATCCCTCACACACACCACTAGCGCACTTCCACACAACATACACTACACCATCTTACACACACAAAACACTACCATACTTTCCACAAAACTTACACTACACAACCTTACGTACACGTACAACATTACCACACTTTCCACAAACCATACATTACACAACCTTACGCACACACAATACATTTCCACACAACATACACTACACCACCTTACACATACAATACACTACCACACTTCCACACACCTTACACGACCACCCCATAGTCTTTCACACCACACATTGTCACGCCTCAGATTGCCACGTCACACATTGTCGCAACACATACAACCACATATCGCAGTGCCCCACCAGACACAGTTACATCATATACCGCTACACAACACACTGTGAAACCTCACACATACTACTCACTGGTCCATCAAGCACTAAGATACCTCAAACATTCCACACTGCCACACCATAGACCACAATATCGAATATTGTCACGTCACATTCAACACGACAACACACGCAGCCAAATCGTACACTATACCACACCACACAATGCTACATCACATACTTCACCACACTTCACTTATACCCACACAAACCTGACATTGACACTCTTGTTTCTTGTTACTCTGATATTGTTTACCACCGTTTCGTAAGTGAAGGCATTCGTGAAAGTGTCTAATGATATAGTACGTGGGGAGTATTTAGAGGAGAATCTGAGGTATGACAATAAGAAAGGCTAGGGTATGGAACGGCAGGAGGGTGAGAGGTTATCTTGATGGATGATGGGTGGAGGATGGGATGGTAGTTGGATGGATGGGGGGAGAGTGACACTGTGTATAGAGAGGGAAGAAAGCCGTTGGATGAGTAGTGAATTCTGGTAGACGAATGGATGGATAGGAAAAAGATGTTTTGATGGAAGGGTGGAGAGCAAGATTGTGTACAGACAGTGAATCAGGCATCTGGATGAATGATATGTTTTGGTAGACGAATGAATGAGAAGAATGTGTATGGAGAAAGACGGTTGATTTGACTTGGTGGGGGTAGAAGGGCGGTTGGCTAAAGGGGAGGAGATACGATAGTTGGTGGGAGGGGAGGGTGGGAGGGAGGAAGGAGGATAGGTCACTGGGAGGGAAGTGGGGTGGTAGGTGGATGGGGTGGACGGGTGGGTGGAAGGGTTAGTGTGTGTACTCCACCCACCTGGGCCGGTTAGAGGAGAGGTACAGTCAGCAAAAGAAGTATTGTTACCTATAGCACCGACGGACTTGAACTCTGGTGATAGCTGTGGAAATGTTTTGGTGTGTTTGGTTGTTCAGAGCTGTGTAGAATAGAAGCTGATACCATATTGTACTTCTAGCCCTAACATAACAGATAATTTTATTTATTTATTTTTATATTAATCGAAGATTATTACCGTGCACTACAAGCTGACGTAACAGAAAATATTTGATTTTTCTCTTAATAGGACATGGGGTTGTAATCTTGTTCATATTAGAGACTTTGTAGCACTTTTTTTTTTTTTTTTTTTAGCAGTTTACATATAGAACAATTTGATATTCTTTCGTGCTACTTGTACTACTTTAGCATCAACATAGTTTACCTGAGCAACGCACAAATAGAGAACAGAAGAGTAGTGTGTAATATAAATCGTTAAGGAGGATATGACACGAAACCTTTTTTACCACCTTGAAGATGACCCATACAGTGCAGATGAGTATTTCATAACGCTTCGTTCTGGGTTTCATAATGCAGAGCACATCATGGGTAACAATACTTTTTGTGTTGACTGTACCTGTCTGACAATTAGATGTTGGTGAGGCAGGGAGGCTGATGGTGCTGGCGGTGCCCTGGCGCTGGTACTGCCTCATCTACATAATCCACTTTCAGAGTCTAATCTTTCTTCTGATGTTCCTTTTTTTTTTTTTTTTTTCCCCCTCCTCTTAGCGTAGAAAAAGTACGCATCTTCGCTTTAAGTGTTAGGCCAATTTAATGCAGTATAGCCACCAATATTGTGTATCAGCGTGAAAGCTGGTCAAGGAATGCCAGAAATTTTGCCATATCCGTCATCTGTCGAGCCAATTTGTTTCACTCGGAATGAGCACTGATAAATGTTTGATGGCGTGTACAGTTAAGGACAGTGATATCGCTCCGTGTCTTAGTCCAACGGTTACGACACTCTTGTATAATGATTTGAAAAGTTAGTTCGGTTCTGAAAACTGCATCACTTATATTCGAAAATCATGCATGTACCCTGGTTTGGAATCCCCAGACACCTTTCTCAGAATTTCGCTTTAGTCTGTTGATATTTTTTAATCATATATATATATATATATATATATATATATATATATATATATATATATATATATATATATATATATATATATATATATATATATATATATATATATAGTACATAGATAGATAGATAGAACCAAGTGTAATCGGCCCGCACAAGCCAACTGGGTGCAAGCATACTTTATAGTACGTGACACTGATTCAACCACGGCACCCCTTATGTCCGCCAAAGCAGTACGTGGTCAGACGAACACTCCCAAAGTTTATTACCTTTGCTGGGTTCGCGCCCCGCCAGGGTAATAAACTTTGGGAGTGTTCTTCTGACCACATACTGCTTTGGCGGACATAAGGGATGCTGTGGTTGAACCAGTGTTACATACTATAAAGTATGCTTGCACCCAGTCGGCTTGTACGGGCCGATTACACTCAGTTCTCAGACTACACACACATCCAAAGCCACTCCAAAACTACAGTACAGTTACACTTACAAGCACTTTTCACCTTACATACAATCTCTGCCAGACAGCCTAAGCCACTTGGTAGAGATACATTGGTTGTATCGTCCCTACTTCGGTTGGGGTAGGCAGGTCCTGCAGTGGACATTCAAACGGCTGATGAGATGAGATGATATAGATAGATAGATTGTTTGATTGATTGATAGATAGATAGATACAAAGAAGTTTGCGAAATCACCAAAAAACGGTCAAGGAACCACCAGACACCAGAACAACGCTCCCACTATTATGGTGTTCTATTCGGCCTCCAACGTACGAGTTTGATTCAAACGTTTTCTCCGGCCCCTTTGTTCTGTGACTTTCGTACAGCTTACGAGTACAGGCAGATATATGCATTTGCATACCAGAGAGAACCTTTGCTAAACTTTATCCATTTGCTCTCAAATGTTACCTGTCTACCTAATTAATGGTTAAAATTCTCCGTAAGACTCTGTAACACGGAACTATATTCTTTTTATTCTTGCTGCCACTAAATGATTATGTTAAGCTCAGACAAAAACTTTTGTAGTGAAAAAGCTAAAAAGGCTCCCTAATAATGAAAAAGTTAAGATTATTCACGTGCCCAGTCAACATATTCTTGCTTCTCCTGTGGTATTTCCTTTCACCGCTCCTCCCTGCCCTTTCTTGCTCACCTCTCCAGGCTTAGTATTGACACTCTAACCCCCCTCCACTTACCCCCCACACCCATCCCCCCTTCTCCCCAAGTCTAACCCCACTCTACCTCTACCTAAGCTACCTTTCCCTTCCCTCTCCCCCACTTCTTCCCACCCTCCTACCTAGTTCCAACCCCAATACACTTTCCCCAACCCACCTGTCCCTCTACCCACCTACCCTCCCTCCTTCCTTTCCATCTTTGTTTTGACTCCCTTCATCCCTCCCTTACCAACTTACCACCTCCTCCATCTATCTCACCTCGCCTTCCTTGTATTAACACACCCTTTACCCCACTACTTTCCCATAACTCTTTCCTCCCCTCCCATTCACCCCATCTTACCCAGCACTCCCTCCCACTCCCCCTGCTTAGTATTATCATCGCCTCTCCCCCACCCCAATACTCGTATCCTTCCGTCCTGCCACCCCCCACCCACCTTCCTCCACCCATCCTGAGCCCACTCCACCCATCTTGAGTCGTTGCATCCAAAGTTGGGCGGTAGGATGGAGGGGAATGATCCGGTTAGTTCCCCCTGCCCCTTCCCCTCCTCCTCACGCTCCCCTCCACCCAGCTGCAGGACTATCTCACTAGTGAGACGCGGTGATTCATATTAGGACACGCCCTCCCCAAAACCTTTCCTCTCCCCACCCCCTGCCTGCCCAAACTCCTCTTCTTTCCCCACGCTTCCCCCTCTCCGCACCTTTTCCCTCTCCCCAACAACTCCCTCATCTTTTCTCCAGCACTTCTCCCTTCCCCTCTTATCACCCCCTGTTCCCCACCCCACTCTACCATCTATTTCTCCTCGTCCTTTCCTGCTGCAGTACATTTCCCCCTTCTACTCCATCGCATTCCCCTTCCCTCTCCTCTCCTTCCTCAATATTTCTTTCGAAATCCATCGTCCCTTACTCTAGGCATCCGAACAAGTGTCTTCTCTACGCTACAACAATTTCCTTAGCTGTTTTTCCACTCGTCCCCTTCCTTACTCCAACACCTTATTCCTCCCCTTCTCAGTATCTCTCCCTCCCTGCCCTCGCCATCCCTCCCCCTCACCAGCACCTTTCCCCTCCACCACAGATCAATATCTCCTACCCAGCATCACATATTTTCTTCATCCATCCTTCTCACTGCAACACTATGTCCACTTTAACTTGACCAAACATTGGCGTCTCTCCATTTTGAATGCAGAGCTGTAACAAAAGATTAGAAATAAAATAAGGAGCTATGGGAGGGATGCAGAGCCTTAGTATTATCTTTTCCTGCCACTGAGCTACGGAAAATATGCTGCCAAAGAATAAAAATCTCCACCAAGTTAAGGTGAATGAACAAGTGGCCATCTCAGGCTTTAGTCGACTTTTGTAACTAATTCACGGCGAGAGATCTCCCTTGAGCTGAATAAATTACACTGGCAGTGGCAATTCAGTGTATGTTTTCATCGCAAGGGGGACTCCTCGTAGTCATGGATTAACCCTTTCAATCCCCTGATGCATTTGTTGTTGTTGTTGTTGTTGCTTTGCTGCTTCCAAACAATTTTTTTTTTAAATTTTGGAGACACCATGTGAGGAAAGTGGGTTAAACAGTCTTCATTAACCCCTGCGCAACATGATTTTCTCCCTGCCTGAATAATGTCGTTTCAAGGTAATAGAATAAATAATGCTTCATCGAACTGAACTTCCATTAACTACCGCTCTACAATGACGATTTCAATAGGCTATCGGTAACCCCTTCGGTCCGTTGACATATCTTCTACTTCTTTCTTCCTATTCGTACGAATTTCTTCAGCTTAGGAAAATTTTTGGAACTGTAGGGCTTAGATATATCCTCCTCCTCCTCCTCCTCCTCCGGCTCAGACAGGGTGTTTCGTAGTGAAGGCTTAAACAGCCTCTTCATTCTCACTGGCTCGGCCTGTTTGGGTGGAGCATAAAGTTTCCAAGACATGAATGGTGAGTGAAAATCGAGGTGTGACCTGTTTTCACTGAGCATTTAAGTGACGGATATACTATTTCTAGGTGTATGCTTTTCTTGTTTCTGGACAGAGACGATGATGGTAATAATAATGATAATAATAATAATAATAATAATAATAATAATAATGGTTTTGTTTGTGGTGGTGGTGGTGGTGGTGCTGCTGCTGCTGACGATGATGATGATGATGATGAATAATGACATTGATAATGATAATAATATCAGTGTTGATGATGATAATGACTCCCTTCCCAGGTGGTCATCTGTTTACAGGTTTGGTCATGGGAGGTAGACGGTACAGCTGACTTATCCCCTTCAGCCTGATGACGTCACATTGAGAGAATCCAATAAGTAAAGGGGTGAATGAAGGCTACATCTAACTCTTCTATGACGTCACATACTTTAAGTTAGAATCCATTTAGTAGGATTGCTGACGGCTACATCTAACTCGCCTGATGACGTTATATAGCTTGCAAGAATCCAGTTTGTTAACAGGTTAATGAAGCCATATCTTCCTCCTCCAGTTCAAAATGTTTCTCGTAAACTGAATAAAATAATTTGAAGTTGGCAGGAATAATATTTTATCAAGTAATAAATCCTGGTAGTAAACAAATTACAAACAATTCGGTAACAACGTATATGCTGTTTACAACCCAAGTCGTGGCCAGCAAGATGTTTTTATTCCTGGTGTAGATTTGCATTAATTGGTCCAGAAGTTCAAAAGTTAAGGACACAAAGGTTCTCATTTTCATGAGCTTAGGAGGCTCCCTTTTGTTCCCTCCTCAGCGATTTATATTGGATAATGCAATATAACGCACGGTGTTACAAAGCGACGCCTGTACGGGGTAGCGCAGATATAACCGGGCAGTGGAGCCTCCTGGTAATGCGAACATCCCTCACTTTCCTCCCTATTCCCCCCCAAAGGCTGGTGGACTGCAGAAGGCCAGCCTCATCCTGCACTCCACCAGATTCACGTTGTCAGGTGAACCTAGGGCCACCACCACCACCACCACACAGTCGCCTACTTGTATCTTATTTTCAGCTGAAAAAAAAAAACCGTCAGGCGTTAGCTGGTACAGAATCTTTGCTCTGTCCCTACCATGGAGAGGTAATCAGAACAGTGGTAACATTCTCATGCTCCTGTTCTCATTCTCAGCTGAATAAAACCGTCTGGCACATGAAACAATATTAGTTGTACTGATCATTGGTGGGTTAATGTTCTTTTGTGTTAACTTGGTTATCTCTTCAGCTCGAGGTCGTTATTTTCATGGTAGTCTTATTACCACCAGACGATTTCACCAGGAAAGTGTAAGGTAGGTAGGCTGGCAGGCAAGCAGGTGGGTAGGAGAGGTGAGTAGGTGGGTAGGGTGAACTACATATGAGGGAGGTACAGAGTGGGGAGGTGGGCTGGGTGGAGAGGGGTTAGCTATAGCCTTCACCCAGCCCGTCACAACGAAATGGCTCCCTTGAACTGAATGACATAGTCTGGTATTAGCAGACTGGTATTACTGAAGAGATATCATCGTGCAGAAGAAATTAATCTTTTGGAACAGGTTATGTCTTCTTTTCTTTTTCCTTCCAGATGATTATATTATCTCAGTGATGAAGGTTGTATCCAGCATCTTCAGTCAAAACAAGAAAAAAAAAAATCTCCATCACTGAAGAGAATAAATTGAATAAAGCAAGACTTATGTGCTGTATAAGATACGTCATCGGATTGAAGGGATTAATATCGCAATGATTTACATAAATTTTGTAGAAGAGCATATTAACGTGCCATATGTTAATGAAGACTGGAAGGGACGTGGTGCTTGAGAGCCTGGTATATCTTTCTGGTACCTACATTGTGTATATAAATAACAAACAAGAGAATATTAACCTGCCATTTGCATATACTGTGTAAGCTGGATGGGGCGAGGTGCTGGGGAGTCTCCAGTACCTTTCTAATAATGACATAGCGTACAGTCAGGGTCATAAGCTTCTTAATATTTGATTGCATCTTCTTCACACTTAGGCATTTTTGTTGCTCTCATTCCTAACGTTTCGTATCACAGTGTCAGTTATAAGTCAATAAAGATCTCACTAATATCTCAAGTTGAAGATGAGCCAGCAGAAGGCAGTCAGTAGGAGGGGAGAAATATTTCGCGAACAGATGACCCTAACTTTACGTAAATAATGTACAGAACATTAACGTGCCATACACATAAATATACTGGATGGGACGAAGTGTTAGGGAGCCTCCTTAGCCCACTGGAATACGGCCAAGTGCCCTTATTTGCATAACTACAGTACATTCATACGAGACCAGCAGCGGGCCAGGCTGGGAGAGCGTGCTGTAGGCTCCACGGGAAGGACTAATTCGGGATCCAGTATCGAGAGAGCCTGAGAGATATCCCTTTTCCTGTTGCGTGGGTCTTTTTTTCTCGTGGGCTTAGGAGGCAAATAAATAATTAAGCAGGAAATGTAGTAGCCAGGAGTGATAGCAAGCAGGTTAATGAGGTTGGTCCTACGCAGGTGGGTAGATAGGGATGTAGGTAGGCAGAGAGGAGGCAGGCAGGTGGGTAGTGTGAGTAGGGGGAAGCATGTAGGTAGACAAAGAAGGCATGTAGACGAGTAGGTGAAACATGTACCGGTAGGTGAGTTGGAGATACAAGTAGGCAAGAAGGGTAGCAAGTAGGTCATAAGGGATGGATATAGGTAGGTGAGTAGAAAGGAATGGAAGCAGGCAGAGAGGAAGTCGGTAGGTTGGTGGTGTGCGTAGAGGGAAGCAAGTAGGTAGACAGAGAAGGCATGGAGATGACTTGGAGAAACATTTACTGGCAGGTGAGAAGTGGGTAGGTAAGGTAGAAAGGTGGACCATTGTGTAAGGTAGGTAGGCTGGCAGGCAAGCAGGTGGGTAGGAGAGGTGAGTAGGTGGGTAGGGTGAACTACATATGAGGGAGGTACAGAGTGGGGAGGTGGGCTGGGTGGAGGGTGGTTTGGTACTCCACCCATCTACTGACGTACTGGACATTGTGAGGTATGCAAACTCCTCTCACTACACTTTCATCGCACTGGAAGTGTGGTGGATGGTACGGTGCTGCTGTGGTGGATATGGATGTGTTGTGGTATATGGTGTGATGGATGATGTAACAAATTTAGCCCCATTTGCCCATAGACTTGAGTTATATTTTTTACTTGATGTTACTGGACGATTTTGTTCTACTTAATAAGACCCCTAGAAGTGAAAGGGCTAATGAAGGGTGTATCTAACCCTGCCCTGTTCATAAGCAGAATGAACTCGTATGAAGGTTGCCCCCCCCCAAAAAAAAAAAAAAAAAAGTCAGTGTGAAGAGGTGCATGTGGTGCTGTAACTGATATGATAAATATTGCGATAGATTATATATGGCTGTGAAGACTTCTTAGTGTGGTGCTTGTCTGGTAGTTGATGTGGTAGTTGTGTGGTGATGTTGTGGTTGAGGTGAGCTGGATATTTTAATGTGTGTGCTATGTTGTGGTGGATGTTGTGATGGACGTGTCGTATTGTGGCAGGTGTCTTGTGTGGTGGTGACTGTGTGGTGTTGTAATGAATGTATGATGTAATGGAGGATGTGTGGTGTTGTGGTGGATGCATTATGTACTGGGGGGTATGAGGTCCTGTGATGGGTATGTGGTGCTGTGGTGGGTATGTGGTGCTGTGGTGGGTATGTGGTGTAATGCCTGGTGTGTGGTGCTGCAGCAGATGTATGATGTTGTGGTGGATGCATAATGTAATTGTGTGCGTGTGAGGTGCTGTGGTGTTGTAGTGGAAGTTTGGTGTTGTGGCGGGTGTATGTTGTGATAAATGTGTTATATGTTGCTGTGTGTTGTGTGGCTGCGTGGAGTCTGATATGTGAATACATGGTGTGGATGTAAGTGTTTATGTTGTTGTCAGGTGGGTACGTATAAATGTATGCTGTGTGGATGTGTGGTGTGTTGTGGTGAAAGTATGAGTCGTTGCCAGATGTGGATCTAGCTGTGCAGGCGTTACTGGTGCAGGAAATTATATCGTAGGTCGACAAAAATGATACGAGAACTTCCAAGGACGTTAGCAGGGATGTGATTGTTACTAAGAGCAGGAATTAATAGAGGTAAAATATATGGCTGCAACAGAAACGTCAATAGCTGAATAGCAAAGTCGAGGAACAAGGTACATTATAAGGGAATATGAAGGGGGGGGGGGGAGTTATCTCGTCTGGTCAGAATGTTCAGATATCCTGTTGATGAGGCTGCCTCGCACAGAATACTGTATATCATCGAACAATAAATGGATATAGAAGCAGATAGACAGATAGGACAGGCAGATAGATATACGAGGTATATTGCATTGTAGGGTATGCATTATGAGTTAAGCTGCGGAATTATATAAACGAAGCCATCCACACTGGGCGAACAAAGCAACGTATTGAAAACTTTAGCATTCATAACCGTCATCCCAGTCTTTGCACATTTTCTGGTCCACCAGGCACAAGTCGTACCGTAGTAAGTAAGAAATCTTGATGCGACGAAAAGGCTGATTAGCCTATGAGAGAGCTGAGCAGTTTGGATTTTATCAACCCCTTCACTGCGATGACGTCTTGTATACACTACTATTAACCCCTTCACTATGATGACGTCTTTTATACTGTATATTATCTCCTGACGATATTATTTTAGATTAGGAGAACTTTTCAAACAAGAGAAGTTAGATACAGTCTTCGTTGACCTATGTCTGCCAGATATCTCTCCTAAGCTGAATTAAATGGTTTGTAGTAGCAAGAATAGAATATGTACTACGTCACCGGACGGAAGAAAGTAAAGATGAGAGTAAATGCATATGCTAACCTTTTATTTTTGACGGTCATTTTATGAAGCGGAACTGAACACAGATGTGGCCAGTCTACGTGTCACGTTACAGAGTGCATTCTGCAGCCATATAAAGTAGTCAGGTATGCCTTAATGTAATAATGGATTTAACAGGTGACTACTAGAAGTCAAGAGCTGACCTTCGTTTTTTTCGTGTCTGCTCAGCGTGCCTCCTTACCTGTCATGCTTGATACCGTATCATGATATGAGTGGCGTCGATAACAGGACCTCCATGAATTTCCGTCCATTTTCAGCAACCAATCCAAGAAAGCCTGTTAAGTCTGGTAACTTCTCTATTATTTCACGTCTACGTATTACTCTTCTCTCTATGCTAATAATTCCGAAGCTGAGACGCTTGGTTTGTTTCTCTTTCCAAAGATGATGCTCCTTGAAATGACGCGTCAGAAAGGAAAATCATGATTGTGCCTTAAGTTTGAAGTAGACTCGGTGAAGTTTATGGTTAGTTTTTATTCTTGACAGTAGGTAGCCTTAATGGATGTACTGTACAGTTCATCAAAAGACGGTCTTTACACAGGTGACCAATGGTTTCACACTGAGCTCTGTTGCTTATCATGTTTTTTCTGTAAGGAAGTATTTCTGAATGAGCTTTTTACTTTACAAGTTGCATAAAATTTCTTTTTTCATGTTGTACTGATAACATTACTTGTCATATACAGCTAGGAGTAGTTACTGGAGAATATTTTCATACGTTACGTCTTCCGTTAAAAAATAAAAAATAATGACGAAGGTTGTAATATAGGTTGTTATTGTTTGCTTTTTTAAGTGTACAGCCGCGGTCAACAGATTCTTCACATTCGTGGCGCACCGACCTATGAAACGAATTCCATATCATCTGATTACTGGTATTAGCTTAGCACGGTCTCACTTGGTTAAGAAACTTTCGGTACGATGAAAATTAACTGTTGGCCACCACTACTACACTGCGCTTATTGTTGATGGCCTATTTTGTACAGTATTTTTCACATTGCAAGGATAGTTCGCAAAGGAAAGGAAAGAAGTTCGTTAGTGTGTGTTCTTACCTATATAACTGTTCTTACCTAATTGTATCTTAACAGGAATGAGTCAAGCTCGTACTGTCCCGTGTATTAAATCACTTTTATCATAAATATCCTTATTTTTATCATACATATCCGTGTGTGTGTGTGTGTGTGTGTGTGTGTGTGTGTGTGTGTGTGTGTGTGTGTGTGTGTGTGTGTGTGTGTGTGTGTGTGTGTGTGTGTGTGTGTGTGTGTGTGTGTGTGTGTGTGTGTGTGTGTGTGTGTGTGTGTGTAACTTTGTCAGAAAAACTGGTTGCCACTCCTTCACTGTATCTGTTGGCTGTCGTCGTATTGTGGGAGACAGTTTGGTTGGATGTGATAAAGTGACCTCCACCCCGCTTCTCCCCACCACCACAACACACCAGCATTTCTTCACATCACCTTTTACTTGACATGGTTCTGCATTATTCACCCTCCTCGCTCGCAAACACACACACACACACACACACACACACACACACACACACACACACACACACACACACACACACACACACACACACACACACACACACACACACACACACGCACTCACATACATTCATTCATACATACATACGTGCATATATACATACACCACACATACATACATTCATACATAACATACATACATAAATACATATACATACACACATACGGGCATACACACATGTACACATACGAGTACATGCAGTCTTTCATACTTATTCATACACATACTCACGCACATTTGAACCGTATCTGCATGTAACAAAATAATGTGCACTTACTTGTCAGCTGTTAATCCACTGTTGTCCTCCTCGACACATCAAGATCAGCCGTAATGCCATTGATCTCTGACCTTTAGCATCACAAATGAAAGCAAATCCGTGCATTGCAATATATATATATATATATATATATATATATATATATATATATATATATATATATATATATATATATATATATATATATATATTATATATATATATATATATATATATATATATATATATATATATATATATATATATATCCCTTCTGCTGAGAGGCTCATTCAGGTCCAAAGAGAACCGATGTGATTTAATTTAAGTGTAAGACATAACTACCGTGCAAGAACTGAAACCAGACCTATCAAATGGGAGATCACGCTCTTCCACAACACCACACTGACTTAAAAACTTCAGCAGCTACTGTAGCATTTACGTTGTATGGACTCACCACTAATGACATAATTTTACCTCAGAGTCCTTCATGAGAGATCAGGGAACACTTTAATTCTCATCCTAAAAATCAATCACAATCCATCACTCTCATAGCAGTGTGTCGTGACTGAAGGCATATCCTGAGATATAATTTCACATACAATATTATCCTATATGTACAGGAAACTTGATCTCCCTGCTCGTGGGAGTCCAACAGCAGGATATGTAAGAGCGGTCAGCTTCTATTGCTGTGAGGAAGATGATGACATTAATAGTAAGAGTCGTGGCTGAAGTTATTACCTAGACTCTCTTAAAGTCAACACCGACCCACTTCTGCTCTGCAAACTGTTGGCACACTTACCCTGAGTGGCCTCCATCTGCATAATTAAATTTCAGGTAGTCCGAGGCACAGAATGGTCCGGCTGATTATGTACTGACGTCTGAGGAGGGATGCCTTAATGAGAAGAAAAGACAAAAAATGCCTCTCACCGCCGCCTTGCGTGTGGAGCTGTTGTAGGCTGGTCGAATCACCTGTCAGAGCCAAGAACCGTCACTGTAAAAACATATCAACATATCTCACCCTCCTAATAACTGCCCTAGATAAGCAAAACACTTGTGTGACACACTTGTTAAGATCTGAACATGGGAGCTTAAGAGGGTATATATATATATATATATATATATATATATATATATATATATATATATATATATATATATATATATATATATACACGATTATATAGTAGTGTGTGTGTGTGTGTGTGTGTGTGTGTGTGTGTGTGTGTGTGTGTGTGTGTGTGTGTGTGTGTGTGTGTGTGTGTGTGTGTGTGTGTGTGTGGTATTTGCTTCGTCGTAACCGCTTTATTCGAACACTCTGAAATGGAGTGGGTAGGATCTATTAACAGAGAAAACAGGGATTTTAAAACAGTAAAGTATCATCAGTGTGCTCGGAGAAAATGGAACACATTTGCTTTCACTCTTCACCCAACACTTTACTTACCAACCGGTATTTGAGCTCTGTTGTGCGATTCTTGCCCTTTAAACCCACTCATGACATAGACAGCTCAAGTATTCTATTCGAACTCACGTCAGACGATTTAATACTGTTAAGAGTGAGTCACAGGAGCCCGAGAGTTTATACCGACCTCGCTAGACGCTCATTAAAGAGTAGGAACAGAAATGGTTGGAGATAGTTTTGTTGACGCTGGCTATAGGGTGCGGCAGTATTCATTATTTATTTGGATATATACAGTATATATATCAGAGAAAAAATTGATACAAGATTCATGTTCAACATATATTATTTGGCTTTCCTGTGGTCACGCCTTTGCTTCTAGGCTACTGTATTCTGTCCTGCACTAGACTGTACGGTTCAGCCTAGAATGAGTACTGGAAACTGAGAGTGTTAATCTTGCTATCTATCTATTGCCAGACGCCTTCATCCCGTACGGAGTGGCCACAAAGAAATCGCCTTCATGTCGCCCTGTCCCCCGCCATTTCACTGCCCTGCTCCCAACTCGCACCCCCCTCTCTCATATACATCCCCACTCCATCCCTCCATCTCATCCTCGGCCTACCCCTCCCTCTCCTCCCCTCCACCTCACTCACATACACTCTCCTCGTCAGTCTCTCGCCCTCCATCCTCTCCACATGGCCAAACCACCTCAGTGTGTTCCTCCTAAAGCTTCCTATCACAACCACATCCACAACACAACGCTCCTTTATATCCTTATTTGCCAGCCTCTCTCTCCATGTGACTCCACAGGCTCCTCTCAAATAACTCATTTCCACTGCTCTCACTCTTGACTTGTGTCCTTCCAGCAGCGTCCAAGCTTCACTTCCATACGTTAGAGTTGGTATCACAATACTGTCATGTACTAACTTTTTCACTTCCATGCTCACTTCCCTGTTTCTTATCACTCCTTTCAAGGAACCACCAACCTTTCTTCCTTGTTGTACCATTTCAAGCACTTCATCCTCCAAACCTCCATCCTTCCTCATCACACTCCCCAAGTACTTAAACGTACTCACATTTTCCATTTCCTCACCATCCAACCTCACTGTACATTCGCTGACTTCGCCTCTCTCAAAGACCATCACTTTACTCTTCCCTACATTCACCTTTAGATTCCGATTCTTACACACTCTCCCAAACTCATCCACCAAGCCTTGCAGCTCCCCTTCGTCTTCACTTAGCAACATAGTATCATCTGCAAACAACAGTTCAGAGAGTTTCCAAACACTGCCCTCTCTCACTTGGGCCACTCCAACATCCACTTCCCTACCTTGTACTTCTTTTATTACCCCATCCATGTACAGATTGAACAACCTTGAAGACATGACACATCCCTGTTTCAACCCAACCATCAAAGAAAAAAATTCACTCAGTTCACCTTCCACACGCACTGCAGCCTTAGCGTCCTCATACATATTCTTCACAGCATTCAACAACTTCCCATCTACTCCATATATTCTTAATACTTTCCACAATCCTTGTCTATCCACCCTGTTATATGCTCTCTCCAAATCCACGAAAGCTGCATACAACTTCTTTCCCTTCTCTAGAAACTTTTCCACTAAAGATCTAAGTATGAATATCTGATCCACACAACCTCTTCCCTTCCTATAGCCTCCCTGTTCTTCTCCAACTAATTCCTCTGTTATTTCCCTAACTCTGTCAATAAGTATTCTGCCATATACTTTTCCAGTTACAGAAAGAAGACAAATGCCCCTATAATTACCACACACTTCTTTTTCCCCTTTTCCTTTGTACAAGGGAATAATTATACCTAACTTCCAATCCTCCGGGACTCTACCTTCCTCCCAGGCCAATCTGCACATCTTCCACATCCATTCTACTACTATCTCTCCCCCATGCTTCAGCATTTCACCACACACTCCATCAATTCCTGGGGCTTTCCCCAATTTGACTTTCTTCATGGCTTCCACAACTTCTATCCTACTGATTTCTTCCTGTCTTCTCACCTCCCTCCTTCTCCCAGCCATTCCCCAGCCACTTATACTCGCATTACTTCCATTCTCTTTGTTCAGCAACTCCTTAAAGTGTTCTCTCCATCTGCCCACTTTTTCTTCCTTCTCCACTAGTAATCTACCCTTTTTATCTTTCACTCCCCTGCTAACTTCACTGCCACCCTGTCTTACTCTCTTCACCTCCTTCCAGAAAATTTTCTCACAGTCCCTCCACTTTACACTCAAATCCCTTCCAAATTCCTCATCCACTCTCATCTTACTCTCCCTCACTAATCTTTTCACCTCTCTCTTCCTTTCTACATACAACTCTCTCTTCCGCCTCTCAACGTCTTCCACGCCCCTGTTTCTCATCCATTCATTGTATGCTTTCTTCTTTTGTGCCACAGCCTGCCTCACCTCTTGATTCCACCATGCTGTTCCTTGCACCCCCTTTCGTCTTCTCTTCACCCCACACACCACATCACATGCTGCACATATTTCTTCTGTGAATATCTTGCACACACCTTCCATGTCCCCCATCTGCTCCTATTCATATTTGCCCAGTCGTTCCCCCACTTCTCTCTTAGATTCTGCCTTTTTCTCATCCTCTTGTAACCTTTCCACTCTCCTTGCAACTACTCCTTCCTCCCATCCTTCCCTTCTTCTATTTCTCCATCTTACTTGGATTTTGATTCTGGCCATCACCAAGTAGTGGTCAGAAAATCCACTCCCCCAACCTCTATAAGCTCTTGCATCCATTACACATCTTCACATCCTTTCATCCACACACATATAATCAATCATTGCCTTCCTTTCATTCAGTTCACCACCCACCCTTCTCATCACTCGCCATGTATACCTGTGGATCATTTTGTGCCTGAAGAGGGTATTGGCTATCACCAACCCCCTCCCGGCATAAATGTCCACTAACGCACTACCATTCTCATCTATCTCAGCAGGCACACCCCATTCACCAACTATTTCCTCCACCTTCACATTCTCTACTTTAGCATTCATTTCACGAATCAAAAACACTCTCTCATTCTTTCCAAACTTTACATGCACACTTCCACATTTGTCTAGAACTCTTCTCTCACTCTGTTTGCACGATCTTGCGTTGGTGCATACACACACACGATCGCCCACATTTGTATTCCAACTTTCAATCTTACCCACACAATCCTTGAACCAACTGATCCATATTCTCTTATGTTCTTCTTCCATCTTTTGACTCACAACCATACACACTCCCTCTTTTGCCCTCTCATTCTCACCTACTCCTGCACATATACCCAATCCATATTCCCATTCTCTCACTCTCTCTCCTCTCCATTTAGTTTCAGTTACTCCACATACATCCACTTTCGCACCCTCAAGCACCTGGACAATCTCTCTCTCTTTCACCTCATCATTCGCACCCTTTACATTCCACGTCACGATCCGTACCATGTCCTTTTTCCGGTCCTTGGTCGTCATCTTTTGGTTAGCCCTTGTCCGAGGTTTCTTGTTCATAGTTTTAGTTAGCTGTTTTCCGGGGAGGGGCACTAACCCTCCGCCAACCCTTTTAGTCGCCTCATACGACAAGCAAGGATACTGGGGGAGTATTCTTGACAACCCCCCTACCCCCAGGAGTATGTAGGGGGGTTGTCAAAACCATTAACACTGTCGTGATCAGGACAATTTTGGTATTTATTTTAGCAGACGCAGGGCTAGTCTATTCATCTGAAAGTGAGTCATAGGAGCCTGAGAAAGTTAAAACAGGCATCTCAGGAAGCAAGTGCCGGAAGTAGTGGCATATGCCTTGATCCTTTGTTGACGACGCCTGCTACTGGTTGTGGCGTCATTCACTAAATTGATGGTTAGACAAAATACGAAACAGATAGATGCAGGCAGAAATGTAAGATGTTCGGAATTAATAACACTCATCTCCTATGACTCACTCTCAACGAAATAAAATCGTTTAGCTGAACTGGAATAAAATAATAGACGCGATATTGAGAAGCTTAACAATAGAACTGTTAACCCTCTCAGACTCCAATGGTCATTCTCTGCTGAATAAAACTGCCTGGCTTTAGTGGTAACAGATTACAGGATTTGTTCACTAGATCATGTATAAAAAAAAAAAAAAAAATCTGTTCCCATAACTACCGTCTCAGACTGATTTAGTAGTGTATATTAGCAATATATTTGATATACTTGATTAGGCGTTGAAATATTGTCCTATTATCGATTCATTCCTGTCTTACAGTCTGTCTTTTGCCTGACTCCGCATCTTGTAAGTAATGTCCTTGACCTGAAGATCTCAAGGCGTATCCGTCCCTCCTCTCTTTCCACCACAACACAAACACCCTTTCTCTTTGTTTTTCCTTTGTCCTTGTTCATCCAGCACTATGTGTAACTAGTGACCTGGAAGTACCGACTGTTGCGGGTCGTATTCTTGGCGAAGGTCGAGACTTGTCAAAAACTGTCTTAACAATGCCAGTCAATCGACGTGTAATAATCTTGCCATCACCAGACGATTTTACTCAGTTTGAGAGACTTTTCAAACTGCAAGGGTTATATGTAGCCTTTATTAACCTCTTCAAAACGAGGATTTTTCTTTAGCTGAATAAAATCTTCTGAAAGCAGCAAGAATATGAAGGAGCACTCAGTCAGGGAGTGCAACACCCTAGCCTTACACTCAGTCTAAAGACCGAACCTTCGTCCTGCACTATGACGTTGTCCTTCGACTGAATTCTTTCAAACTCGAATTAGTTCATTGTTGCCTGACCTTCAACTGCACCACTGAGTTTGGTGCAGATTGAATCAAAAGTGTTGACCTTGCCCTGTGACCTTGACCTTTTACTTATTGGTTTTATAATACTCGTAGAGTAATTTCATCTCTGACTTATGGTAAACCCTTCCACAAAGTTTGGTTCATATTATATCAAAACTGTTTTATTTGAAGGACGCAGTCTTTGATCTTGTTCCGTGAACTTTACTTCTGTCCGATTATTCTTTAAACTAAATCACTTGATTCATTCGCAACCCTCAATCCTTCCACCAAGTTTGATCTGATTCGGATTTTTAAAAATGTAACAGCTAACCTTCCTCCTAATGTAGAACCCTTTTCGGTCAAAACTTAAGAATTCATTCCTTTGATGGTCCTGAATTATTTTAAAGTTAGTGTAATTCCATGCAATAGATTTTCCGCATTCATGCTAGCAGACAGACAGACAAACTAACCGAGCCGAACACAATCTCCTCATGCTACAGGCACAGGCATAATAATCTACGAAATACGTCATCGTAGTGAAGGTTGGTGACTTGTGTAGCTGATAGACATAACCAAGACTTCTCCATTGTACGGGGAGCTACAGGCGATAGTCTATCACCACGAACAGTCTTATCGCTTGTTCAGCCCTCACTGCCTCTGCCTTTTATCAGACTTAAAAGCTACATAATTTGTAAGCCTGTGGTGAGAACAAAATATGGGAAACTAATCTGACTGTGTGTATGGGGTGGGAGGGTAGTATAAGGGCTCTTCACTCCTTGATATTGTGCTTATAATCTAAACCAAGCAACGCGGCCAGTAAGCGTGGCATCATGACAGATCTGTGCACTGTTTTGACGCCCAGTTACATGTGAAGAAGCAGTGAGGATTTTTTTTTTTTTTTTTTGCGGGGGGGGGGGGGAGGGCGAAGAATAATAAACTATAAGAAAGAGTTTGCCTTAGAATGCTTAGAGTCAGAAGATTTAAAAGGAATAGTCAGTAGCCAGACGTTCACAGCAGACGTGTCGTGCAACGAAAAGCGTTGCCTGAAATGCCCATTAGATACAAGCTGAAGTTGCAACTGCAGTGGACGCTCCGCCCTCCATTACAAAACCTGTTTGCAGCGCATGCCTGATGATGATTCGGAGATTGTTTTCTCTTCATCTATCTGCGTGCCAGTCTTTATCTTCGGTAGGGTACAGAAAAAAACTATTGAGAAAATTATGATACAGATTTGTGAGGATATTATCATTGATTTAAGGAATAAGTGTTTTAATTTTAAGTATTTTGGCATAATTTCAATAAACGAGGGAGTGCCAATTGTTCCATAGCATAGAGAGGTATGCGCTCTATGAGTGTCTCTTTGGTTAAACTTTTATTGATCTTTGTTATCTTGGCAACTTAACTTGATCCACTCGTCGATACAGTTGTTATTTTTTTTAAAGAGAATCATAAAAGTCAGCCTGATTTATAAAAAGTCAGCCAGATTTATGAACTGAGTAGTAAATTTGTCTTAAGATTTTACTTTATTTCAGTCTGTATTTAACAATGATCCGACATGCCACTCTCTCTCATATAGGCTACCCTCCATCACAGAATCTTAGTCTTCGTCCCCTTCCAACCACCCCTCGCGTAAGGGACTTTGTTAACCCAGTGTAGTTTATGAACTGGTGGGTATTAAATGTAGTTTAAGAGATTACTAGATATGTCCATAAGCTGCAACGATCCGATACATCCTCCTCCCTCATAATCCTGTCTAATTCTTGGTCTTCGCCTCCCCCTTGCACCATCCTCTCTTAAAAAACTACATAAACTCAGAGTAGTTTATGAACTGGTGAGTAGTAAATGTGCCTTAAGAGTTTGTTTACCGCTACCGTAAATGTATGGTGGGCGGTCACGCACCCCACAGCCACACAAGGCAGGCCGGTCTCTTAGGGACATTGAAGCCTTTTACGGTGATGCTGGCGGACCCTCACCCGGAGACATAGACATCTCCCCCCACCCCTGCTTCTCCCCATCCTCATTCCTTTCTCCATCACACACACACACAACACCTCGCCTCACCTAACCTCGCCACACCTCAACCCATCTTTACACATCACACCCATCTCTGCACGCCTAACCCATCCTTACGCACCACTCATAACCTCACAGACTTCATCTCTTTTTACTTTAGCTCACCTCCCCTTTCTTCAGCTTGTCGAATATTTAGAAAATCGCCTTACACTTGTCCCCTCTTCTTAAAACCTCACCACACCGTATAACTCCTTCTTTATTTACTTCATCTCATTTTATGTTTTACCTCACCCATATCGTGGAAAACCTCAACAATCCTTAAGCACTTCAACTTGCCTCATCTTACCTTACATTATGCCTCATTTTATATCCCACACTTCAAGCTATTTACTATTGGTTCACTTCACCCACCCCAACTCTCACACACTCACCAGAGCCACCTTTAAGACGGCTGCAACTCCCACTCATCTCAAATGCACCTCACAAACATGACTCACTGCTGACACACCCAGCGCGCTTGCAGACTGAATCACACACACACACACACACACACACACACACACACACACACACACACACACACACACACACACACACACAGTCTGCCGTAACACGCATAAAATTTCTATCCCTCATCTTGAATGCTGAGGTGAAACAAGAGATTAACGCAAGAATATTGTGTTAATAAATAAAAAGTCCTATGGAAAGGACGTAAAGCCGTAGTCGTTTTCTTTTGTCGTTATGCAGAGGGGAAAATTTTAATTAGCTGTGATGGGACGACAATCTCCACCAAGTCAAGGTGGATTAATTATAACCCCTGATTCTCGTCTTGCCTCGATGACATTCATGATACCCATCTCTTTCATGTGACACATCGTTGGTACAGCATATGCCTGATTTATATATAAAATACGTGGATCATACCAGTGATTCATGTCTTATATACATGGATCAACAGCAGCCAAATAAAATATATATATATATATATATATATATTTAAGAGCCTGATCAGTACCGGTTATTACAATTGTAGTAGTTCGAGTTTTAGTCCTACTTATTACATTGCCAATCAAATTTCCTTCTGGAATCCATTTTTGCAAACTGTTGCTTTTTGCTGCATTACTGTGCAACTAATGGCCGGAGGATGTTAAGCATGGAGGAAAGAGTCAAATGCGTTGGTATCCTTTTGTTACAAAAAACGCAATTTGGGAATTTGTCTTTGTATTGTTGATTTAGACGTCGTGGTTTAGCGGATTAAACCGTATGCTGACGATAGAGGGATTGAGTAATGAATCCCAATATAGGACCATTGGTTGACGTCAGGAAGAGCATCCGATTGCAAAGTGCAGCACGCTCATAACTGTCCTTACAAATAAGTCTGTAGCAAAGTGCTACACGTTCTAACCAGTCCATTAAACTCCTCAAGAAAGGAGCGCTTAACGGAAGACTGCACCTTTATCTAATTATTAACACTGAACCAGTCGAAAAAGACTGTAAGGTCTGTTATATTTGTTTCTGTATATGTGTAGCGATGTAGCACTTCCCTGTCACCTTGAATGTCCGGTCCTCTACTTGCACTGCCCGCATCTGAGACACCTGGACCGACTCCACCTCATCTGAGCCAAGTTCAGCATACATCTTTACCTGCAGCCTTTCATACTTTACTAACAGGTGACACTTTAATCCGACACATGACTCACACACACCTGACACTCTTGCCATTCATCTCCAGCACTTGAACTAAAGTTACTCTATTGCGTCAGTCTTGACACACCTGGTTTGTGTTTAATAAACTCATCCAGCTTCTTTTATCCACCACCCTTACCACACTGCGACGTCACCAGCTGCTCACACTCTTACTACAATCCTTTAGCTGCCGCAGGGACTCACTGACACCTCTTAATCGTTTATTTCTTCATATGTCACGCGAATATTTTCTTGTTCTTTTTTGCAGACACTCTTTTTTTATGCATGGAAGAAGGAACCAAAAGCCACATGCCTGAAAGATTGTTCCCTCTAAGAAAGAAACAAAAACAAAGTAACGAAGAGCCAAATTAAGATCCGTTCATTTCGAGATGCCTGGACACACTGCGCTTGAAAGACTGGAGGTCATACACAGAAAGAAATACAGATAGAGGAAGACAGTTCCAGAGTTGACCTGTTGCATACATGAAGGTCTGGGGGTAACTCTTGTATTAGAGAGTTGGACAGAAAAAGGATGAGAGTTTGTTGCTAGGTAGCTGCTACACTCCCGCCGTAGTGGTGGAGGGATGCAAGCAGACAGTTCAGAGGACCAGTGATCACTGAAGGTGCAAGAGAAAAGAGAAAAAGACGCAACAGTGAGGCAGAGACAGAGATTGAAGGAAGCCAGTAAGAGCAGCAGAGCTAAAGAGACGAAAAGCCTCTGACTCCACCTTGTTGAGAAGAGCTATATGTGGGGAACCGCCCCACACGTGTGAGTTGTAATCTACACAGGGGTGACTAAAACCAGTGTATAAAGTCAACAACTTTGCAGGAGCAAAGAAGGCACGGAGTCGGCTTAGCACACCTAATCTCTTGGAAGCAGATTTTACAAGTGAAGTAATATGATATTTCCAAGATAAATCCAGAGAGAATGAAACACCAATAATGTTTAAAGATGGTGCAGGATTGAGTTGGATGTTGTTAAATATTAGAGGACACTCCCGCGGAAGATTTTAACGAGTTGAATGATGTAAGAACTGAGTTTTTGAAGCATTAAAAACAAGATTACTTATATCCCAACCAGAGATATAAGCCAAGACAGACAGGTGTGCAATAGCCTTAACCCTTTTTTGTTGAAGTAACTGCTGAGAGGGACGCTGCGGAAAGCGAATGGAAAGGTGGAGTCATCAGCGTATGAATGGATAGGGTTAGTTGTACAGCTTAGGTCAATGATGAATAGAAAGAAGAGAGTTGGTGATAGGACAGAACCCTGAGGAACACAACTATTAATAGCTCTAGGTGAAGAACGGTGGCCGTCTACAACAGCGACTACAGAACGACCAGAAAGGAAGCTGGAGACGAAGGCACATATAGAAGAATAGAAACCGTGCGAAGGCAGTTTGGAAAATTAAGATTTATGGCAGACTCGATCAAAACCTTTGAGATGTTAACTGCAATGGCAATGATTTCGCCATAGTCCCGAAAGGAGGATGACCAGGAGTCTGAAAGGTAGGTGAGAAGATCGCCAGTGGAGCGTCCGGCGGAACCCATACTGACGATCAGAAAGTAGGTTGTGATAGGAAAGGTGCTTTGAAATTTTTGTTATGAATTAATTCAAAATTTTTGAAATACAGAATATTACAGCATTTGTGTGATAGTTAGAGGGCTGGGAATGGTCACTATTCTTTGGGACAGGCTCACTGAGAGCAACTTCTAGCAAGAAGGAAAGGTACAGTACAAGTTGACAAAGTGGAAAGAATTTGCCTAGGCAGGGTGTAAACACAAGGACAGTTCTTGAGGACAAGAGGAGGGACCCCATCAGGCCCATATGCCTTGTTCGTAATGAGGCCAGTAATGGCAGAATATATATCAGCTGAAGGAATCTTAATGTCAGAAAGGGGAAGTGATGGAGGAACAACACCGGAATCGTCTAAGGTGGAACTGAAGGAGAAAGTCTCAGCAAAGAGTTCTGCTTTATCAGTAGATGAAAGTTACAGAACCATCAGAGTGAAAAAGAGGAGAGAAGGAAGGATGATGTCAGAAAGGGTTTTGGCAAGGTGCCATAGGGAGCGGGAAGAAATTGAGTTGGAGAGCTAAGAGCATTTAGTACGTATAAAAATACTGTTAGCAGAGTGAAGAACAGACTTAACACTATTCCGGGCAGAAACATGAAAGAGTTGAGATTCAGGCTCCGGTACCTTTTATATGCCCTCTCCTTGTTGTGGACAGTATTAGAACAAAGGTGATTAAATCAATTATTTTTTAGTCATAGGATAAGAGAAAGGAATGTATGCTTCCATGCCCGAGAGAATAACCTCTGTAATGACTCCGATGGCTCCCGGTCGTGGATTCAAAAATCATTCCAGGGAAAATCAAAGAAGTACCGCCTGAGGACCTTCCACTCACTAACCCAAAGTGCCACAGCCGTCGCTTCTTGGGGGGTCCACAGGCCTTACTGGGAAGATAGGACAGGTTAAGGTAATGCTGTCATGATCGGAGGAGCCCAACGGAGAGAAAAGATTAACAGCGTAAGTAGAAGGTTTAATATATCAAAATTACATAAAGAAAACAGAAAAATTTTAAATTGCAAAAATGCATAATACATCGCCGAAGAAGAGGTGCTAGGGAAGTTCGCGAGAATACAAGAATACGAAAATGAGGATGAGTAAATGGGGGGAACGTGGAGGAAAAGATGGATGGTGTATGAGTGAGTAAATATAGGGTGTATGGAGGAATATTTGGAAGGTGTATGGAGGATTAGATGGAGGGTCTATGGAAGAAGTTGGTGTAGGGAACATGAAGTGGAAAGTTTAAGAGGAAGGAGTAGGTGAAGGATATATGGAGGAAGTGAAAGGTATATGGAGTAAGTGGAGGTGTAACGTGTATAACTTTTGATCTATAACTATTGTATGATGATGTATATGCCTAGATATATTGCTATTTTATGATGCAGTTTGCAAGAATGCGCATCGTAGCTGCTGAGAGCCTGTTGTGACCAGATCAGAGTATTTGCAAGCTCAGCGAAACGTAATTATTACCTGCACATCCCCTGCTTTTCTTCCTCTGTGAGCAGCATAGAAACAACTAGAAGGCAACTAGATGTGCGAAGAATAGGACGTACTTTACCTACAATCTCCAATAAATTGTGAAGGAATCGTGGAGGAGTTTCTCAACCTAAGTACCTGCGTTTATCTGCCGTCACTCAACTCCTGCCACACCCTCACACCTGTCGCAGAGCTGGTATAGAGGGTATTTGGGGGAGTAGGTGAAATATTATTTTATTAGGACTTGGTGGAGGGTATATGGTGAAGGGAATGGGTGAAGGTGGGAGGTACAGTAGGTGCAGGATATAAACAGGTGTGTGTGTGTGTGTGTGTGTGTGTGTGTGTGTGTGTGTGTGTGTGCGCGCGTGTGTGTGCGTGAGAGAGAGAGAGAGAGAGAGAGAGAGAGAGAGAGAGAGAGAGAGATAGTGTGAGTGAGTGCATTGAGAGTTGCATCAGACCCACAACAACCATACTGGAACCAGGAACTACAAGGTTCTCAGTCCATGGTCCCTAGTGATATAAATTTGCATTGTTATGTAAGTTACACAGCCACTTAAATTTACCTTAACCAGAGTATACTAATCTTGATTTTTCTCTTCCACAGGTAAGTCTATTCCTTGACTAGCTGAGGTGTTGTGGTGAGTATTGCAGTCTGATCTCCCAAGTTATTGATTGTTTGTGTGGGGGTGGGGGATGGGTGTGGGTATGGTTGTGCATGGATGGATGGGCTGGTGGATGTGTATGGGTGTGATGCCAGTCACTGTGCGTTTGGGCAGGCTAGTTAGTGGATATGGGAGGGAAAGCCATGCTGTTCCTCAGATCGACTCGAAATAATTAACTTCACGAATGCTTCTGAAGGACAGTTTTCTTGGTCAGTAGGGACAGTCAGATGTTTCCGTGGTCAGTAAGGACAGTCAGATAAGAGTCAGTTGTGCCAGTGGTGGTCAGTATCCTGCGAGTAATGGGCGTCAAGTGAAGGGTTTCGTGCGTGGCTCATGGACTTCAGGGGTAAATTATGGGCTTCAGGTGTGAATAATGGACTTCATTTGTGGTTAGTAGATTTCAGGTGAAACTTAAAGGGCTTCATGTATGAGATAAGTGTATCACATGTGTTCAATGTTGATCATCTGAGCCATATTTGAAAGAGCTGTGTATGGTAGTAATAATTCAACTACGAGAAAGCTCCCTCAGCTGAATAAAATTGTCAGGTCGCTATGACAAGTTTCTGTAAGCTGAAAAAGACTCTTCATTCACTGGCCAGATTATAAGAAAAAGACGTTATCTTACTGAGCGAGTTGGGTTGGTTTACAGTATCAGTTTGAAAGCATCGTGTCGAAGGGCTTGTGTGAGGCAGGTGGCCACGTCATACTATATAGCGGGCTGAATATCATACAAGGGTAGGGATGGTAGTTCATTGTGCCTGTCAACATCATAAGTTTTCCAGCTGTCTTCCGTCACGTTGCTTCAGCACCATCCCTCAGAACTGGTCGTTTAAACCGGCTTTTATTTATTAATTTTTGATTCATTTTTAATTCCTCACCATTTGCAAGACGAATTTATTCATCAATTTCGCTCAAGCCTTTCACCCCGACAGGCCATCACTGAATATGTCCAGGTAGACAGCTATAGCCCGCGTTGACACGTAATACTGGTGGAGTGCGAAACCGACCCTTTGTAAACCAGTCCTGTAGTCATCCAAAGGAGATCTTGAATGTTTATGCAAAGTAGTTGCTGGTGAGCGGATTGGTAAAAAATTATTTTCAAGATACCTTGGTGTGGTAATACAAACACACACACACACACACACACACACACACACACACACACATGGTAACACATAAACAGATACACACACAGAACCATGAGTCATTTGGATGGTGTGCTGAGTGGCATGGATGGACTGTGTAGAAGAGTACGTTGACACACCGTGTGTGTGTGTGTGTGTGTGTGTGTGTGTGTGTGTGTGTGTGTGTGTGTGTGTGTGTGGAGAGAGAGAGAGAGAGAGAGAGGACAGCTTTAGCATATATGAAATTATGGATTATTTGAGTATATTTCTTTCTGAGTGTGTGTGCATATACTTAATGTCTGCGTATGTGCATATGTTTTATATTTGTGTATGCACTTTGAATATTCGTGTGTGCGTTTGTACATGTGAATGTTATTTCCATATGTACAGTTTCTGTGCATGCTGCTTATTGTTTTGCTGTATGGATATGCGAGTGTATTTGTTTCTGCGTGTGCGAATGTGAGATATATATTTACATGTGTGTATATGTATGTATGTTATTGCATTTCCGTTGTTAAGTATGTGTGTGTGTGTGTGTGTGTGTGTGTGTGTGTGTGTGTGTGTGTGTGTGTGTGTGTGTGTGTGTGTGTGTGCGCCCCACCCAACGTCTGCCCGTCAGGTCAAAGATCACCACTTGTTATTCTCCTCCCAGCAGGCCCATACACTCGCTCGACCCTTCCTCACACACACACACACACACACACAGATACACACACACACACACACACACACACACACACACACACACACACAGATACACACACACACACACACTCACTTCATCTCTCTTTCACTCATTCATCTCTTTTTTCCTTACTCACTGTCTCACTTATCTCGTATTCCCTCACTTACTCTTCATTATTCATTCCCAGGAAGCCCACTCACTTCCTCATCCCTTCTCTCACTGGCCACCCGTTATTCTCCTTGCATCAGTCTCACACACTCACTCATCCCCTCCTCACTCACTCATCCCTTCCTCACTCACTTTTCACTTTCTCACTGACTCATCCCTTCCCTCACTCACTCATCTCATCCTCACTCACTCATTCTTTCCTACCTCACTCATACCTTGTCCACTCACTCATCCCTTCCTTACTCATTCATTCATTCCTCACTCATTCACTCGTTATTCTCCTTTTATGTAGATTCACACACCCACATTTGCCTTCATCACTCATTCTCTCACTTACATACTCATATTCATCCAATTTTTTTACTCTTACTCACTCACTCACATGTTTACTCGTACTAACTCACTCGCTCACCCACTCACTCAGTCGCTCATTCACTCACTCACTCACTCATCACTCGTTAGTCTCCCTTCAACAGGCCCACACACTCATTCATCCCTTACTCACTTACTCACACACCACTTATCTCCTTCAACAGTCCGATACACTTACTTATTCTTTCTTCACTTACTCACTGATTAATCTCTCCTCCCCGTAGGCATGCACTGACTTCCCAAAACCCTCACTGACTCATTCCCGCTGTCACTCACTCGTTATTTTCTCTCCCTAGCACGTCCATATTTTGACTCATCTTGGCCCTTCCTTTGTCACGTGGGGATGTGAATTTAAAAATAAAAAATGCTTGATATTAGTCGAAAGTAAAACAAAGAATTGACTTGTGAAATCAAGTAGTAAGTTTTACGTTATGCTGGCTTACTTCGCCGATTCTCTAGGTACGAGAATTTTATAAACTTTCTCAACTGTACACAGCAGAGACTATCTACTCAAGAAGGCTGTATCATTAGTACTGTTAGCCTCTGAGAGAGTGTTCTTACCCCCTGACAATCAATAACTAATACTAATAATGGACAGGTCCTTGCTGGTGCTTAACTCTTAGCTGGCACAATGGATTTAAGTTTTAACATGGAAGAACTGTTCTTAAATACCAGTCGTGAATAAGACAAGGAGCTTGTGCAAACTAGGAGCGGCAAACTAAAATAAGCTTAATGTGAAGAAATAAAACAAGATTCTATATTAACTTAAACTCAAAGAAAAGAACTGTAAATTTATTGATTACAATACAATAAATTTACATTACATGAATCTCAAAATGAGTTCAAAAAGGGGAATTCACGGTCACAGGGGAACTCGTGAATTCAAATAACAAAGGAAATACACTCACTCATTCAAAAGCTAATCAGACTTAAGGCTAAGAAAACGAACGAAAATACTGGTCAGTGGAGGGAATGGAGCTGAAGCTACGAAAGGCTGAGCATCTGTCTGCTGCACACCAGGCGCTGCTATTCACTGCTCAGCTCACTTCGTCAGTCACCGTCTAGGTGGAGATCCAGGAAATCTCTGTACAACAGAGACGCTGCTCTCTTCGCTGGGCACAAACGATCCTACTGTCGTGGCAGTCCAAAACTGACTAAGTTCAAGCTGGGAAGGGGGGTAAGAGATGGCCGTGTTCACCGGAAGTAGGCGTGGCCTAGCTTCAACGGTCAATGGAGAGAGGGTGAACGATATACACACGCAATAATATCACTCAGTGAAGGCACTAATGTCTTGCATAAGAATGGTCACTTATGAAACAGTGACAAATGTTCTGAAAAACCATCCCGATCGAAGTGCTTACAAGGACGGTTAAAATGAGTGATACATAGTGGGAAGTCTACTAGAGATTGTGGTTTTCTCACCAGAGCACAATGTCACGAATTTGTATAATTACACTTGCGCAAATTCGTGACATTAAGCCCCATGAAAATCAAATTTTTCTTCCGAAAAATTTTACGATATATACATACATATAAATCCAAACTCGGTCAAACAAGATTCACACTGTGGTGTGTGTACTATCCTGCTACAGGAGCAAATCACTGTCACCAGTGAGCATAAAAACCTCGTATTTACGTTAATAGAAGCAAGCTTGGGGAAAAAAAACTCTGTGACGACGGTGAAAAATCCTGTACTCAGGTCAAACTGAGCGAATAGTTTGCTACATTTACATTTACAGCTAATTGTTATGTAGCGTTGTGTACAGGGGCGCACCCAGGGGGGCCCCAGGCCCTGGCCCCCCCCCCTTAGCTCTCTGGGTCCTTTAAAAATTTATATGTATTTATTTCGATATCAGCAAAACATGAAAAATTGGCAAGTACAAAACAAAGAGTAACACGTGAGCCAGCAACTCTCTGACTCTAAACCTGCATGTGACCTCCCAGTAATTATCGGATTACCTGACCTCACCTGACTACGGGCCCCCCCCTTAGAAAATTCCTGGGTGCACCCCTGGTGGTTTATGTAATACACGGTGTAGTTTTGAAAGTTGTAGTGTAACTGTACCTATGTGTAAAATGATATGATATAAATTAATAGTAAATGGTGACAACGAGGCAGAAGAGAAGAGGCGGCAGCATGTGGCAGAGACAATCAGCTGATCTGCACGACAAAACTGCTACACCCACAGTGGAGCATCAAAAGTGTCAGTGTACAAAAAGTACGCTATTTTCTTAATGGACACGTTATTAACAGGGAAACTTAGTCCCAGGACAGAATCCCAAACGACCCTTGTAGTTTACTGGTTAATCCCAACTCTACACTTACAATTAATATTGGCAAGCTGAGAATCCCTGTGCAGTCTTGGGCAGGTCACATTTTAACACCCAGTGTGAGTGTGAACACTTATGTGGATAATGTATATTCTCTGGGAATCCTCAGAGAGACCCACAGGTTGAGACACCACAAGGTAATTCAGACACAGCCTCCGATTGTCTCTGCGGGTGGTCTCGAATTTTCCCCTTAACCTACGGTACCTATGTATGTACAGGCCCTGGACATAATGTGTCCTGTGGGGCCAACAGGCAAGACATCAGGCTTGCAACCACATTACCACTGCCCTCTCTCTCAACTGACTCAGAGATTATGGGTGTGGATTCAAACGGCGCAGGAAGGACATGTCGCTGATTGGTGGTACGTTGACACACAATGCAGGAACGCACAAACCTATCTATTTCCTGTCCCATCCCTGGCCAGAAAAAGTCAGCACGGGTACGGCCCTGGATTTTCCTTTTGACCATGTGACCTACTGATGATGAACAATGACCCCATTCTAACACTGCTCAGCAATACTTAGCGGGAACAACAAACTGCAGTCGAACCTCACCCTGGGGTGTTTGTGACTCACAGCAGAGCCGTCCTTATTTATGAAGGAACGTAGCTTGACCTCCCCATGAATACTTAATCACTTTACCCTTTTGCTTCTTCCGCATGGCAGCAAGTGTTGGGTCAGAGTGTTGTTCTTGAACAATATCTTGGCTACAAATCAGATCTTGCGGTGATGCAATGGTCACTGGGGTGACACAGATTGGAGCCTCGGCCATGGCTCGTGTTACTGCGGCCGAAGTATGAGTAGCGTCATCTACGGTGCAGCTAAACTTGGCACCTGGTATGTTGCCTATTGTTAGGTCAAACAAAGGTTCTGGCATGACAACTGCATCTGTCGTACCAGTGAAAAATGGAGATGCCACCTGGATACATGCCTTAGGGAACACTCTCACTGGTCCATCAATAATCTGGGCTTGGATCTGTTGACCTGTGTACTCCTCAGGCCGAATTAGACTGTGCCTGACAGGGCAAACTGAGAAACCATTGTCTTTCAGGGCCTTTACAGGAACGCCTCCCACAAACCCCGGCTGAACAAGGAAAGCAATGTTACCTGTGGGAGGGCCTGTGGAGGAAGCAGCCAGCCATTGATAAGGCGGCTGAATGAATGATGCGGCAAACATGGTGCCCTGAGAATTAGATACCTGAGGGGTCGTACTCACCGTCTGGGGAGATGGAGCATTGACCACCTGTGGAAGAGGGTTCACTGTCGCAGGGGGACTTGTGAACTCTGGGGAAGTACCTGTACTGCTAGGGACGACAGCACCATACTGCTGTTGAAGAATGAAAGCTGCATTTGCCTCATGCCTCCAATACACTGGGGCTGGTGCTGAAAAGGATTGTCCCGTCCTTCGATCACGTGGCTGATACTGCTGCTGGTTAGGGTACTTTTACCCTTTCCAATCGGGTTTCTGTGTATTTTCCCCCTGGTCCTTCTTCTGCAGTTTGTTTGGACCTTGGTCATTATTCTGAGAATGGCCTTGATGCTGGGGTTCAGTCTGAGATGGCGTCCCAGACTTGTCAGCTTTCCTGTTCGAGGTCTGTTGCTTACGAGTTTAGTACCCGTACGCAGTGAAGAATGCATCAGCCTTCTCCACCATTTGGCTGGCATCCCTTACCTGGCAGATCTTAAGCTCAGCCATAAGCTCAGCAGGCCACGACTTTTCTAGCTGCGTGTGCAGCATAAGGTCAGTTATCCCCTCTCGCGTGTGAGGGGTTTCATCTTTCTTCATCCACTCATCTAAGTAAGCAATAAGACGGTCTAGGAACTGAACAGCAGTCTCCTTTTCTTGTAGATGCGCCCTCATAAAATAACTCCTGGCATCGTCAACTGTGAGACCGTACGGTTTGATGAGTGCAGCCTTCATCATCTCATATCGAAGGCAGGGCCCTCAAACAAGCTAAGAAACTGGAGCCGCTTAGCTGCCTCATCCAGCTGGTACAGCTGTGTCATGTCCTCGAAATGAGCTATGAACGGCTTGATTCGCTCGCCTTCCTCGTTCAAAGGAAGCTTGAGGCGTGGGGTTGCCAGAACACGTGCAGGGAGAGCGCTTGTGGAGCTTGGGTTAGCTGCACCAGATGTGCCTGAAGCTAAGGAGTCTCGCTTAAACTTCAAAACCTCAAGCTCGTGTTTCTCACGTGCCTTGCGCTCGGCACGCTCGTATTTGCGCTGTTCTCGCTCGTATTCACGCTGCATTCTATGCTGTTCATGGGCATCATTCTCATGATGCTGATCATAACTATACCGTGAGAGCACATATTCTTTAATTTCCTGGAGATCAGTAAGCCCCATATCTTTGGCTTTCTGTACATATGGACTAGTATCCATGGTGCTAATTAAACTAAGCCTGAGTGGACTAAAGACTGAGTACTGACTGCTGTTCTCAGAAAAATGCTAATAATCAAAAGTAAAGAATAGAGGCACAGGCTGGTGGTGACCAGTCTTATGGCCTGTACAGGAGGGTTCACTGTCGCAGGGGGACTAGTGAATTGTTACTCGTTTTATCTCCTGTGGAGGAGAATTCACTGTCACAGGGGGACTAGTGAATTGAGACTAATCTTATCTAGTTGAACTGGTAAGATTCACAGTCGCTGAGGTAATAGTGAATCGTGACTAGTGCCTATAGCCTTTAATGATAAGAAATACCTAGATGTGAGTGAGTGAGTATTATTTTGTTAATAACTTTACAGCTAGGAGTTAATATCTTGGAATGGTCGCCAGATGTCACGAAGGGATGTGAATTTAATAAAAAAATGCTTGATATTACTCGAAAGTAAAGACAACGAACTGACTTGTGAAGTCAAATAGTAAGTTTTACTTTATGCTGGCTTACTTCACCGATTCTCTAGGGACGAGAATTTTATAAACTTTCTCAACTGTACACAGCAGAGACTATCTACTCAAGAAGGATGTATCATTAGTACTGTTAGCCTCTGAGAAAGCATTCTTACCCCCTAACAATGAATAACTAATACTAATAATGGACAGGTCCTTGCTGGTGCTTAACTCTTAGCTGGCACAACGGATTTAAGTTTTAATATGGAAGAACTGGCTTAAATACCAGTCGTGAAGAAGACAAGGAGCTTGTGCAAAGTAGGAGCGGCAAACTAAAATAAGCTTAATGTGGAGAAATAAAACAAGATTCTATATTACATTAAACTCAAAGAAAAGAACTGTAAATTTATTGATTACAATAAATTTACGTTACATGAATCTCAAAATGAATTAAAAAACGGGAATTCATGGTCACAGGGGGACTCGTGAATTCAAATAACAAAGGAAATACACTCACTCATTCAAAAGCTAATCAGACTTAAGGCTAGGAAAACGAACGAAAATACTGGTCAGTGTAGGGAACGGAACTGAAGCTACGAAAGGCTGGGCATCTGTCTGTTGCACACCAGGCGCTGCTATTCACTGCTCAGCTAACTTCGTCAGTCACCGTCTAGGTGGAGATCCAGGAAATCGATGTACAACAGAGACGCTGCTCTCTACGCTGGGCACAAACAATCCTACTGTCGTGGCAGTCCAAAACTAAGTTCAAGCTGGGAAGGGGGGTAAGAGATGGCCGTGTTCGCCAGAAGTAGATGTGGCCTAGCTTCAACTGTCTATGGAGAGAGGGTGAACGATATACACACACAATAAATTCACTCAGTGAAGGCACTAATGTCATGCATAAGAATGGTCACTTATGAAACAGTGACGAATGATCTGAAAAACCATCCCGATCGAAGTGCATACGAGGATGGTTAAACTGAATGATACACAGTGGAATTCCACTAGAGTTCGTGGTGTTCTCACCAAAGTACGATGTCACGAATTTGTATAATTACACTCGCGCGAACTTGTGACATCCTTCACCACTCACTCCTTAACCCAACTTACTCCTCACTCATAAGTTCGTACATTACCCTCAGAGAGAGGGGAGGAGGGGGAGTGCCAGCCATGGCGTGGTGTGCCAAGATTCAATTCAACGAATAACAGGGTTTGTGTTAGATTACAGTGATGCGTCTTTCAGATGGTGCCATTCTTAAAGCAGGATTGTACAGTTTACCCATAATTGTTTCCACGTTCACAGATAAAGACCTAATTTTTAGCATGAATTAGTTGTTTGACAACGAGTAGTACCCTAGTAACGGCTCCCATAGCCCTTTCGTGGCCATGAGTCCGGAAATTGTCGAGACCCAGTGGCCACCCCTGCCACCATTTTTTAAAATTTCGGAAGTCGATTTTTTTTTCCTTACCAAACCGAAAAGAAACTTATGGCGCACCCAGCAGTGTAATTTTTTGCTTCCTTAGACCCATCCCGTGCTTCTCGTTCGTGCAAAGATTCCCTTCACCTAGAGTGAAGGCCAGGCTATCCATTAGCATTGTTGCCAGATGGTTCCCGTAAAATTTCTGTTGATTTCTTACCAAAATTCCTGGATTTTACAGAAAATTTCTGAAGAATAAAATTTTTACTATACTTATATAATGTAAAATTAATATATTTTCCTTTTATTAAGAACTTAACTCTTTTTATACGTAAATATTGATAAGTGCAGTCCAATATATTGCAGTTTATATAATTTTTCTTGAAAATAATTATTTAATGATTTTTCCCCCCCCAACAGCTACATTTTGCTAGGGTAATAATCTTACTTCTGTCCCTCAAATGTAAGTTATATTTTCATAAATAAGTACACAAACAATGAAACAATAACTACTGCAAACAGTCTGAATACAATACAGTATATTTGTAATAATATTTGATATTCTTCTTTGGCTGCATGGTAAACATTCCCAGTAATTTGATATATTGATTTCAAACTCCTAATGTTTCAAAACATGTTATTCATATTTATTTTTACCCTTTGTGTAGCATATTAATACATTTTCCTTCTACTTGCCTCTGGCAGGAAAAAATAAATATAACTATAATGAAGGTTGCTGTGCAGCCTAGCTCTTAATAGTTGTGTGGCATCTTATATAAAATAGTGTTTTGCCAAAACTAAAAGTACTATTATGGTATTATGAACAAAAATTTAAGGGGGTCAATTGCAGGCCTCTGAGTCAGGGCATGGGTGTCGTCTGTGGACTTGCAGAAGTCACACCATCAGCTGACTGCTGCTGCCTGACGGGATCTTTACGTGTCCATGCCGGGTCTGGCGACAGTTTCAAAAGGGCAGCTGTCGTTGGGGCTCGTTACATTCCATTTTTGTGGAATTAATTCGCTATACAAAAGTTTATGAAAGTGGATTTTTGGTGAAGGAATGCACGTTGTTTAAATTCTTGATAATTTGTAAAAATCTGAAGAATATCTGACAGGTCTTAAAATTTCTGAAGATCTTATAGTAATTCTTTAAATTCTAAGAGTATGTCAGTATTTCAGATCTCCAGAAGTTTCTGAAGATGTGACAACAGTGTCCATTAGCCCGGCCCATGCATCTCAATGAAGCGCGAAAAATGTTGCAAAATGACTGCGTACACGCCGGTTAAAAATTAGCAAATGAGCGAAAGAACATGACTAAGAAATAATCACACTTTCACTCCCCCAGAAAAGTTCCGTTGGGCTAAAATGGTTGAAAATGACTAGATATTTGTATTACCAACAAAATTAGTACATAATAAGGGAGGTTTCAAGAATATATATATATATATATATATATATATATATATATATATATATATATATATATATATATATATATATATATATATATATATATATATATATATATATTGCGTTTATGCAAATATAGAATTATTACTGTTGTTTAGGTGGTTTAGTTTGTGTCATAGAGAGGGCAGATATGGCATTCTGAGGCTCCAACCAGATAAGAGTCCTCTTTTGTGTGTACAGGCTGAACAGCAGCGGCTAAAATTAGATAGGCCTGCTAACAGCTGGCCATCGTCGCCTACCTGCCTGTTATTATTGTTATCCTCTACCCACAGCGAGAGGGAAATTGAAACAGGGGTCGGAGAAGGAGAAAAGGGGTGGTTGGGGCAAGACATAAATAAACAAAACGCCATATCACGGCATTATTTTGACACAATTATATAATGACACCGAAGCATTATTTCAGAGAGAGCATGTCTGCGCGATGCGTTAGGCTCTCCGTCATCACGACTGATGTTACGGACGCACTCCCGGCCTTTCTTGACTCTTGGTTTCCACTTCTCTCAAGTCAGTTGCGTAAAAAAATTATTCATTGTGTCTTTTGGGGGGGCAACACTGGCTTTCCATGTCTCCTAAGCTTTCCGATTTGCTAGTGCAGTGTTGCAGGCCAGTCCTCACATCGATCCTAGAAAAAAAGGCAGTCATTGAGTGAAAATTGATTCCATCCTCCCTTATATGATCAGCCTTGCGTTCCCCTGTATCTTACACATCTTGCAAGGGGTAAGATGTCTGGTTTTACTGGTACTATTATCATTTTAATAATCGCTTCTTAGGGCATGCTAAACTCCACACTTCATACACAGCTAGACAGATTTCCAAATACATATAAACAAATATTATGCATATAGGGAAACATCCGGCAGAAAATGGTTGAGAAAAAAAATCTCCAGATTACCCTTTCTTCAATGATACACCATCCTCCCTCATATACTCTTCATTTTGATTGGCACATGAGTAGGAAAGGCCCCAGAATTATCTCTAGGTAATTCTGTCCCTATAAAGTTATGACCGTTGCCCCCGCAACACAGCACCCTATCTCATTTATCCTCTACAACACCCGACAGGAAACACCTCGGCAGTCACTGAACTTTGCCCAGACACAAGGGCGTATCCCGACCTGGTTGGGTGAAGGTGGAGGAGGGTGGGTGTGGGAGAGGAGAGGAGAGGAGAGGAAGATGGGGGCGGTGGAGGCGGGAGGGGAGGTAATCTGGCCTAAGATGGACTGGAGGACAGACTGGAAGACAGGTGACGGTGGGTGACCTGGCAGGATTTTGCTGGAGGGAGCAGTTCTTGGCTACGACACACACATTCCCGACTTGAAATTAAATGACACTATCACAGAGAATGCAGCCTACATTATTTTTATTAACCTGTGTCACATCATAATGACGTATGCCATGTTACTTAAAGTTTGCCTTTGTCTTTGTCAGTCCATATATTCTCCACGGCAGGACCGGATCATCTACTGAGAAAGAGAAATAGCCAGAATTAACCTTTCCTTACTGTGATTCCAATAGGGCCAGGAAAGGGTTTGGTAAGGACACTGCTAAGCGTTATAATAGCAGTGTTCCTGTGTCACAACTAGCACATTATCAGTATGAAACGACAGGATGCAAACATATACTAGCATAATAGCATACCACCACTACCAAATTGATATATCCCCCGCACACGCACATTATATATATATATATATATATATATATATATATATATCAGCCGTTCGAGTGTCCACTGCAGGACCAGCCTATCCCGACCGAAGTGGGGACGATACTGCCAATGTATCTCTACCAAGTGGCTTAGGCTGTCTTGTAGAGATTTTATGTAGGGTGAGAAGTGCTGGCAAGTGTAATTGTAGCGTTGTAGTGGCTTTGGATGTGTGTGTAGTCTGTGAACCAAGTGTAATCGGCCCGTGCAAGCCAACTGGGTGCAAGCATACTTTATAGTAAGCGACACTGGTTCAACCACAGCACCCCCTATGTCTGCCAAGCAGTATGTGGCCAGAAGAACGCTCCCAAAGTTTATTACCTTGGCGGGGCGCGAACCCTCATTATTCATGTACGAAAACGCACACTTTACCACTGTATATATATATATATATATATATATATATATATATATCCTTTTACTTCGTTACCATCGGGCATCTATCATATGTTCGTAGTACATTTATGACTTTGAGTGACCTCAGGAATCGCCTCCTGAAGTTAGAGAGAAAGAGAGAGAGAGAGAGAGAGAGAGAGAGAGAGAGAGAGAGAGAGATGCTGACTGGTCGAAAGTTTTTATTTCTTATATACTGTACATACATACCTTTCATGTGTGCCTTTCATATATACCTATTACTAAACTCTGCTTACGTAGCCAAAACAGTATATATTGTAAAACTACGTAGAGTATTAGCATTCACTGAAGGGCATTAATATCATAAGAAGTTTAGATGTAAATCTTTTAAATTAATTAAACATTCACCAGAAACAATGTTTGTTTAACTGAACAAGTCGTCAAGGAATGACCAGAATAAAGAAAAAAAAAAAATCTTGTTTTGACGGAGGTTGTTTACAGCCCCGTTACTGCGAGCGATCACTCTTAAACATAATAAAATCATGTAGGGGTTGTTAATGAATAATGTAGCACTGAAAGGTACAGGGGATATCACTCCTGATCGTATTTCAGTTTCGTAGAATTGAAGTTAACAAAAAAAAAAAAAAGTTCCATTTACCTGTCTACTCTCGCATTCCCCACCAACCCTCCTTCCCCTGTCCCCTCTTTTTCAAATCACTCCGACTCATCTTACAGTTAGCCACCATTCCACTCGCCAGCCAATTAACACCTACCCACCCACTAACTCCATTCAGCTCGCCATTCCTTCCCCACCCATCTACTTATCCATCCTGTCAACCCACTCCCACCCACCGAACCACCCTCACTTACCCACTGTCATCCATCAGTCAACAATCTCAGTTCCTGTCCTTCACACCTACTCACTCTCACCCACCATCTCACTCCAGCCAACTCACTCATCCCTCCCACCCACTTACCTACTATCACCAAATTTTCATCCATCAGCTTGCTCTTACCCTCCAACCCTCTCTCACGCACCAAATCATCCCCAGCCACCCACTTAACCCCCCCTTACCCACTAATCCCTCCCACTAGCTCCCACAATCTCTTTACCACCCATCAACATATTCTCACCCTCCCGCCACCCTAGTTTCCTCCACTCATATCTCTTCCACCCATAACCACTCACCCACTCCACTCACCAGTCCCCACTCCAACCAAGTCCCACTCCATCCATGCCCCGCTCCAACCAACCCCCATTCCCACTCACCCATTTCACGCACCAAGTTCCACCCCCCCCTCACCCACTGACCTCACCTCTTTATCACTGCGTCTCATCGACAGCACATTTTCCACCTTGTCCTTCCAACACCTCGTGTTTGTGTCACCACCTCACCCTTTTGTCTGCCCATATCAGCAAACTATTCCATCCCGTCGCTTATGCCATTCATCCCCACCCCTCAATCTCACGTTCTCCCTTTACCCTTACCTTTCATCTCATTTCCCGCCTATCCCTCACCCTCCTCTCCCTCACCCACCTCTTCCTCTCACATCCTCTCACAGTAGGCTCCTTCCCCACCTTCATCCTCACCCTCACCCACTCCTGCTGTCACATACACTTGGTTTCATCCTCAGGTTCGCAAACGCCTCCATCACCCTCACTTTCGCAGTTATCTCAGTCCTCTCCTCCCTCACCCTCACCCCCATCCTCTCTTCCTGATTTTTACCGGGTTCATTAAGATCATAAGGCCCACCCACGAAGGATCATATATTTTTTTGTCTGACTTTCCGTGGAAGAGATAGTTTTTGCGGGATTTCGTCTCTTCATTCCTTCTTTTGCAAACGCACCCTCACTCACACACACACACACACACACACACACACACACACACACACACACACACACACACACACACACACACACACACACACACACACACACACACACACACACACACACACACACACACACACACACACACACACACACACACACACACACACACACACACAATCTCTCTCTCTCTCTCTCTCTCTCTCTCTCTTTTTCACCAAGCCTCCCAGTATCCCACGTTTCAACGCAGCCTCTTCCTTAACATTCGACGCCCCTCCTCAACGTTTCATGGCACAATAAAGTCGTTGCCTTCTAAAGCCTTCCTGCACTCTCTTTATGCTAGTCCACCCCGCGAAGTCGTCGCATGCACACATACACACACTCTATTTACAGACACTCACTTCCCTTTTTCGTCTAACTCTATTATGTAAGAGGTAACGGTATGTGCTCGGCCTTAACTTTAGAAACCTGGACCTCAGTGCATAAACTTACAATGAAGTGTCAGTTGCAACTGTGATTAGTTTTACGGGGAAAGACAAGGAAATCAGAGGACAGAATCGTCCCATAGTTCGTAGTCTGTCTACAAAAACAGAACCTGCTGTTGTTACGATCAGTTCCCTCTCGTAACTAAGGCATATTTTTGAATGAATGACAAGAAAAGGACATTGTAAAATATTCTCATGGTTTTTATTCTTTTAGCAAATATAAATTCCAGTTACGACAGGGAAATGATCATAAGTTTGTTGGTGAATCTGGACCCGATCAGCTCAAAGGGCCTTATTCTGGTCGTTAGATGGCTATCTTGCTGCTCTACTTTACGGGTTTATTTCTTCGTATGGCACTATAATATTATCAATTATTTAATAATGCAATCTGTGTCAATAAGAGAAGAAACATGCATTACATTTAAGATCCCATTCCGATGACATTTTTCTTATTTTGTACTTTCTTTTTCCAGATGATTTTCTTCTTGCCTTAAGACTGACACTGTCCAACTAGAGGAGTTAGATGTTGCTTTCGTTTTTTTTTTTCTTTTTTTTTCACTGGAAGACGTCTCCGTAATCGGAATGAATAAGTTTTGTGATAAGACTACTGTATTAGAAAGAAAAATCGTTCTCGGGGTCTCAAATGATTAGTATGATATGTATGCGCTAAAGAGTAGTTCTAAGAGAGCCTCGTGACACAAAGAGTGTAGGAGCCTAGCATATTACTTCTCAGGCTATTATTATCGAATATTTGGAACTCACTGTGCTCAGGTTTCAGAAAATAAAAGACTCTTGATTATAGTTCTGTTGAGTTTTGCAAAGGATGTCGACCGCAAACCTGGAGCTTCGTTACCTTGTTTTAATGCAGTATAGAAATAACCCAGGTTTAAGAACCTACAAAACTTGTTTCTTCTCCCCTCTTGTATTCAGGGTACCATCAGTCCGCATACTTGGACAGGGAAAATGTGTGGCAGTGATGGACAGAAATTTTATTTTGCCCTCTTCTGTGTGACGTTTTCATTATTTTTTTTCTTCGGCCAGATTATTGTAGAAGAAACTCAACGCAGAAAGAAGTTAGAAACCGTATCAGTAGTTACCTACAGTGCAGTGACTTCTTTGTTTTTCACCCGCGACTCGCATAGTGGGTGTTATGTTCTGAGTTGTGTGTGCATGTGTGAACAAAATAAGCAGATTTTATTCCATTTAAGGCAATCTTGGTGGAAAGGTTGAGAATCGAGAATGGAGGATGCCTTTTATTTTTTAAAACAATAGGTCAAAGGTCAGGATCACAGGGCTAAGTCAAACACCCCACTGAGTGTGTTGCACTCTTTGAACTCCTTCTTTTTCCGATTTTAACCAAAGTTGGTGGAAGGGTTGAGGGTCAGCCTAGGAGTAAGCCTGTTGTTTTCAAACAATAGGTCAGCAGTAAACGTCACTAGGCAATGTCAACTTAAAACAATTTTTATCCGATTGGGGCCAGACTTTCTGGAAGTGTTGAGGGCAAGGCAAGAATGAAGTGATTCAGTGTTGTGACAGGCCAAATTCAGACTTCGACCCCTGTGTCTACTTGTTCACAAAACAACTTAGTTTTTATTCTGTTTTAACCAAACTTGGTTAAAATCTTAAGAATCAGTTAAGGAATAAACCTATCATTTTTGTAAACAATAGGTCAAACGTCAAGATCACACGGCTAGGTCAACTTAAGCAGTTTTTCTTCGATTTAGACCAGACTTTCTTGAATAATTTAGGGTAAAGCAAAAATTAAGTGATTCGCATTTCAGAGTAATCTGTCGAAGGTCAAAGTCACAGGACAAAGTCAAACTTTTGATCCTCAGACCAGTTGACGGTCGCGGGTGTGCACTCTGTGACACTTTTTTCTTTTTTTTTTCACAGATTTCTTTTGTACTGCCCGAACTTTTGTCCTCAAACAAGTAATCATTTCTACCGCCTGACGATTTTATGCAGTTTGTAGTATTAGAACTGAACCTGAACTGAACTGAGTGAGTAAGAGTCAAGGCGATGATGATGATGATGATGATGATGAGGAGGAGGAGGAGAAGGAGGAGGCAGTAATGGGTGATGAGTTTAGTGTATTAGTCTGCATTGGTGGTGCCGTGCTTTCGCCTTGCCCGGTACCTCTTGACACAGTTGAATGGACCCATCATCACCACGATGCTCAGAATTCTTAATGATTTGGGAAGTTTCACAGCACCCCTTCCTAGACAATTTATTTTGCATGCTTCTTAACATTCTCTTGTATGATGTTTACCTTTTAAATATCAGCAGAGGATCTATAACATGCTGGAGAATATTAATGTGAAACATACAAAATGTGAAAAGCATAAAATAACTATATCCTGTTCAAAAAGAATGCGAGGTCGATCCAGAGCTGAGACGGGAAACAGTGTGATGTAAAATACGTTAAAACAGACTTTACTGTTCTTCTGAACGACACACAGACATTCCATTAAAAAAAAGAAATTACCGATACCATTACGCCAGTCCTGAATGAGACAGTTCTAGAACGTATTCAGTATGGACGGTGGATATCAGGGTCGACGTAGTTATATGTAGTGTTTGACATGTAGGAAAATTATTGCTAGGCGTCATGCAATGGACTGTCAAAACTCTGTCTGTCTGTCTGTCTGTCTGTCTCTCTCTCTCTCTCTCTCTCTCTCTCTCTCTCTCTCTCTCTCTCTCTCTCTCTCTCTCTCTCTCTCTCTCTCTCTCTCTCACACACACACACACACACACACACATACACACCTTAAGAAGAAGTGTTAGGGAATCTGCTAAGCCACGGAGACGAGAATATAACCCGATGGCAGAGTCTTAAGCAACTCCTTTCCCAGCGGTGCGGCGACGCCCTCTCGTTATGCAGCACCAGCCATATATGTGCCTAAACCTTCACAGACACCGCCCTTCACATTCACCCTCCCGTCCTCACCCACTCCCTTCCCCCTCTCAGCACTTATACCCTCCCTCTCTCATCTCTTTCTTGTACCCATCACCTTCCTCCCCTCTCACCGTCCCGCCCTCATCCTCACTCCTACACCATCCTGCCCTCACCTCCCTGCGTGCCCTCATCCCCACACCCTCCTGTCTTTCCCCTCCCTCTTCCTTTTATCATTCCTCTTCTTTCTCCTGCAAAGGGTACAAAGGAAACCAAACAACAGCAGACCTTGTGTCCTTTCGATGTTGTTTGAGAAGACTATGACTGATATCTAACTTCGAAGAGCTTAATGTAAGGAGAGCTGAGCCATACTTCTTCCCTCCGCCCACCAAATCCTCCAGCCCAAGCCGGCAGGTAAAAATGGGGAGCACCATGCCACAGAGAAAAGCTGCCATTGAAATTTCATAGAAGAGACTGAAAAGAAAAAAAAAAGTATTCAACGCTTTTCTTAAATGTTAAGAGAAAAGTAGCATTGTTTCATGGCAATATTGTGCTCCTGATTCATTCTTCATGGTCTAAATGAGAAGCAAAGTGATCAGTCAGATTTATTCAGTTATTAGCGTGTTACACTACGGATTTGAAGCTGGTTACGTGTCCAAGAAACTTACAAATGTTATTACTGTATTGCAATCTACCACATTCTTCTGAAGGTTCTACCGTATGTTGATAAATCATCTGAAGAAAATATGCTTTTTGCTTCTGTGACTGGCAACATTTACTGACATTTTCATAATCGTTACTGCTATTGTAATTCAACTGTGCCATGAAGTATTTATCAATTGCCCTATTGTCACGGATTTTTAAAAATTTTGTGTATATGAATTGAATCCCCTCGTAGTCTGTGCTTTGATAAGTTAATTTGTTTAGCCCTTTTAAGCATTCCAGATGTGGTTTGTTCCATCATCTAAGTATTATCTCTTTCCTGTATTATCTCTGGTATCTCCTTATCTTTATTGTATTATGGTGACCAAAACTGAACGTCGTACCGTACTCCAGCTGGAGGAAAGCTAAGGCATGGTAGAAAGTGAAAATGATAACATATTTTTTTTAATTCAGGTGCTCTGACTATGAGTCAACCTACCTGTCTCATTAATTGCTTCCATGCACTGTCGACTTACGTTTAAACAATTTGTCATTATTATTGTTCCTGAATCTTTTTCTTGTTTACTATACCTTCTCTGGTTGAAGGTTAATAGTGATGTGCCGAAACTTTTCATTTTACTCCCAGTATTCAGAACTTTGTATTTGTCCGCGTTAAAATCCATTGGCCAGATTTGAGCGCAGATGAATCATTAATCAAGATCTCCATGACTTATCAGGATTTGTTTTGGTGTTTCTCCTCTGTTACCTATTTCTGTTATCATCAGCAAATTTGGATATTTTACAACACAAGCCTTCACCAGTACTGTCTGTGAAAAGTAACAACAGTACGAGACATGGAACTGAATCCTGTGGAACTCTATTTGGAACTTTCATCCAGTCTAAATCCTTCCCATTCATTACAATTCTCTGCTGAAGTTCCGTAGGCCAGTGTTCAGTCCATCGCATGATCGCAGCAAATTCCTACTGATACTATAGAATTCACAAGTTTTTAGAGAAGTGATTTATGGGAACGTTTTTATCAAATGCTTTCTGGAAACTGAGATAGCTTGCATCCACTGATTAATTTCACTGTGCCCATCAGTAATATCATAGCAAAAGTCGTGGTTGTTGGTAAGACATGATCATTTTATCAGGAATTTGTGCTGTGAGTCTTTAATCACATAGTTTTCAATGCTTAACTATATTACCAGTATCTCTGATAATGATTCCCAACAATTTCGTATACTACTGGTGTTAAACTAATTGGAGGGCGATTTCCAGGTTGTGATTTAATGAATTTTTCAAGTACTTAAGTTACAGTGGCTACAGCGTACTTTTCAGTCATGTGGTGTAGTTCCACTTCTTAGTAAAATATTGAATATTTGAACTATTCAATCAATCAATCATTTCCTGTGGCACCCTCGGGGATGCATAGGGCCTCGATGAACTCACACCACCACATCCTATCTTGTGCTAACTCCTCAAGATCTCCCCAACATTCATCTCCAGCTTCCCGTCTCATTGTCCTCACCCACGTCTCTTTTGGCCTTCCTCTACCTCTCCTACCAAGTGCCACCCACCCTGGTGTACCTCGTACTATTCCCTGTCTCCTATACACATGTCCTAGCCACTTCCATCGTGAGAATCTAACATATTCATCGATCGGCTGCACTCCCGTTATTTCTCTAATTCTACTATTTGGTATCCTTTCCCACCACTTAACTCCTAATATTCTTCTAAGTGCTTTATTTTCAAACACCAAGAATTTATTTTTCCATAGTCACTGTGCTGTACCAAGACTCGTGTCCATAAATTAAGATACTCCTAACCATTACCTTATAAAGTTTGATTTTTTGTATGCACAGAGAAATTGTTATTATTCCAAATATTTTTAAGCATTCCCATTGCCTGATTAGCCTTCTTTAACCTTTCCTCGAATTCAAAGTTCAAAGAACCATCCTTGGCTAAATAAGTACCTAAATATTTAAACCTATCAACTTGCTTTACAATCATACCTCCAATTACACATTCCTGCGCATTTTCCATATTCATATTGATTATTTCAGTTTTTCCACAATTAATAACCAAACCCACCTTGCGACCTTCACTCACCAAACAGTCCAACACTCTCTGCATCTCTTCTGGCCCATCACAAATCAAAACTATATCATCTGCATAATCTAAATCCAAAAGTTTCCTGTTCTCTCCCCAAAGTATACATGCACCGGTTTCTGTTCCAACGCGTTTCATAATGTAATCAATGACCAATATAAATAGTAAAGGCGATAGAACACCACCTTGAATTACTCCGGACTTGACTTCAAACGAATCACTCAGACAACCATCAACCATCACTTTACAAAATGTGTCCTCATGCATGTTCATAATGACCCTCACAAACTCCTCTGGTATTCCATAATGTCTCATGATCTTCCCCATAGTCTCTCTCGAAACACTATCAAAAGCCTTTTCAAAATCAACAAAACAAAGACTTAACGGTACTCTCATTTCATTAACTTGCTGCATCAAATGCCTAACTATAAAGATCTGATCATTGCAACCACGTCCCTTTCTAAAACCAGCCTGTTCATCCCTCAGAATACCCTCAACCACTGGCTCCAACCTATTTAACAATACTCTACTGAAAACTTTCAAAGCTATCGGTGACAAAGAGATTCCCCTCCAATTACCACATTCACTCAGGTCTCCTTCTTCTTCGGAACTTTAACAATCACACCATTCTTCCAAACTGATGGTAGTAACCCCGTCACCCATATCTTATTGAATAGCTTGGTCAAGATCATTATTAATCTATCCCCCTCCACTTTAAACATTTCCGGAAATAAACCATCCTCCCTGGTGCCTTATTATTCTTTAACTGTTTTACTGCTTTCTCCACTTCTGCAAGCCTCAACTCTCCTGTTTCTATATTTAAATCTTCCTGAGCAGACGGTATATCCTCTTCTGGTGGTATTGGTCTATTAAGAACTGTCTCAAAATGCTCTTTCCATCTATTTTTAATATCTCCATCTTTGGTCAATAAATTTCCTTCCCTGTCTCTAACTGGTATTTCCTTGCGTTTACCTGCATTACCACTCAGTTCTCTAATCGATTCATATGCTATTCTTTGACTCTGTCCATCATTTTTGTTTATTAAGATTTCAGTCTCTGCAACCTTTTCATCCACACATCTTCTTTTATCTCTCCTAGCTAACCTTCTTACTTCTGAATTCAAACTCCAGTACGCAGCTCTTGCTAATTCAATCTCTTGTTCATCAACGCATTGCATCTCACTCCTCAATTTAGCCTCACCTCTCTTATTTTATCATATCCCACGTTTCCTCTGATATCCATTTCTTTCTCCTGAAGCTATGTCTCCTTCCAATCGTACATTCAGCAGTCTCATGCAAAACTTTGTTCACATCCTCCCACATCTCATCTACACTTCTCTCCCCCTCTTCCAACGTTTCCAACACCAAAAACCTATTTCTGCATTCTAATCTGAATTCCTCCTTTTTTTCTCCTTCCCTTCTAAGCTTAACAATATCGTATCTACCAACACCAGATTTTTCCTTCTGATTTTTAAGTTTAAACCTTATTTTTGCAATGCTGAGTTGATGGTCACTACCAATATCCGCTCCCCGTTTAACATGAACATCTAGCAGAGAACTTCTATGCCTCCTACTGATAGCGATGTGATCAATCTGATTTTTATATTTTCCACACGGCGACACCCAAGTTGTCTTGTGTATATTGCAATGCTGAAAGAGTGTGCCCCCGATGACTAAGTCATTCGCTAGACAGAAGCTTCCAAACCTCACTCCGTTTTCACTCATCCTACTACCAACTCCCATCTTACCCATACATGCCTCAAATCCCTCATTTGAACAACCCATTACTGCATTAAAGTCTCCAACGCAGATCAAAACATCATGTCTAGGTACCCTTCCCACTCCTTCTTGCAACTTTTCATAAAATGTGTCTTTCCTGTCATCGAGTGCATCATTAGTAGGTGCATAACACACAAACAGACTGATGTTGCCATGATTTGATTTAAACCGCGCGTATAACAATCGCTCATCTATAGGATCCCACTCACATAAAGCCTTATTTGCCTTACAACCCAGCAACAATCCTACTCCCTGATAATGCATTCCGTCCTGTCGACCAGATATCAATAAACGTATACCATCCTCCAAATCCAACTTATCGACTCCAGTTAATCTAGTTTCTGTCAGAGCACAAATATCAAGTCCGTAATTTTGAAAAACCTTCACTAACTCATCGATTTTACCGTCATGATTTAGCGTTCTCACATTCCAGTTACCAATTTTAATTGTATTTTTTGCATTGACAAAGGAATTAGATTGTAATTGAGGCAACCGTGAGACTCTTAGCACCCCCTGCCCATTTAAGGGCGCACGGGACTGGGGGCCATTATTGTTCTTTCAGAGTCCATCAAGGTTTCTTTGGCTAACTTCCTGAACACCTCGCCATTGTGTTGCAGTCGCAGTAGGCAGCTAACTTGCCTGATTGCCCACACCCGAAAGATCCAGCTATGCTGTAGCCAGTCACGTGCCGGCATGCTTCCCAGCCATTTCACTCTCAAGGAGTTCCTCTGCCTGAGAAAGCAACCACCCCCCTGCTCCCGAGGGCTTTTGATCTGTGTAGGTAGAGGGCGATCACTCCCTCACTAGCCATATACAGTGTATATACAGTGTATAGGCTACACTCACTATAGGTTTCGTTATTTCATTTTTCACTCCATTTAAACTCTGAGGTATTCTATTTCTCTCACTTATCTTAATGTCACTGATTTTGCATCTTTCATCAACATATACAGATGAAGACAAATGAATCAAACATGAATTTTCTGCTTTGAATAAAAATGGCAAAGAAATCATTTAGACTGTAATAATTTCGGTTTCGTTATATGTCTATGCTCTCTATTTCCAAAAATTAGTGTGCCTCTTGTTAGCACTTGCATCTTCTTATTTCTGACAAAACTGAACAAAAATCAATCAGGTTTCCTTTGCTGGTGGTATTACTATGTGCTGTGTTTTATTAACTTTTTAACTTTTCGATGAAGGTTGTGATAAAAATTTAGTTCTCCTCATTCTTTGTGGCTTTGAAATTTTAATAAGCAAGTTTTTGTGTTTAATGACAGAGCTCAGTGTCAATGTTCCACCACTTTTGCCTAAAGCACTTCAGAAACCATCTATTGTGCATTGGTGCACATATCTTGACAGTTTTATTAACAAACCTCAAAATAATGTCCATGCATCAAGAAAATATTTCTGAATATTGGGTTTCTAGTCGTTAATTAGTTTTTATTTTGAAACTCGGCATTCTTACTGCTAGGACAAGCTTGTAGCTGGAATGTCCAGTGTTATCAGTGAAAATAAGGTTAAATATGCTCATGTGATTATCACTGTTACTGAACTCATCTCCTATTACAACATTACCAGCAAAGCTCTTTGATGTTGTCAATGCAAGATCCAAAATATTTCCTTCACGTGTTAGCTGTGCCACAAACGTGTGAAGCAAACTTTTTCAACAACATTAACATAGAAGTTCAACTGTGTGTGTAAGAATAAGGATTCACTCCATCATGCACTGGGTAAAATAAAATCTCCAAAAATTATAACATTCTTCATGCAACAGACATCCTTAGTCTGTTCATGTCTCATTGCCATTCTCACAGGACTGTGCTGGTGGACTGTAGTCATTCTAAGTATCATCTTTCCCAATGATTCATTTCTAAGTTCAGCATTGATTTTGTCAATATATCAATGGAAAGTTTTGTTGTTAGTACTGGATGAAGATTAACCGGTAGAGAGGTGGCGTGCGGTCCTAACGGACCCAGGTTCAAATCCCGGCTGGGGCAGGGAACAGTTTAAGGATTTGAATTTCATTAAATCAGGCTTTACTGATCTAACAGAAGACCCGCCGACATGTCGTAAAAATACCCCCGCTAATACCAATACACCAGTCCTGTATGAGGCAGCCCTAGCATGTATTCAATATGGACGGTGGGCGTTAGAGCCGAAGTGGTGACATGTAGAGGTGTATGGTATGTAGGAGGACTGCTGGGCCTTGACAGCAGGCTGTGAAGCCTATGCCCAGAGTCGGACACATAAAAAAAAAAAAAAAAATCTTCCTCTCTCTCTCTCTTCTCCACTTTCCCATTTCCTTATTTCTACACCCTTACTATTTCTCTCTCATATTCCTCCACTACCCCTATCCTCTTTTCTTCCTCTCCCCTTCCGCCCACCCTACCTCCCCCTCCCCCTCCCCCCTCTACCCGTCCCAGCTTCCATTTCACTCTCGTCCCTCCTCCACTGTCCCTATTTTCGTTCCCATCCTTCCTGTATCCATACCCCTCGCTCTTCGTCCCCATTCTCCCTCTGCGTCTTTATCCCTCTTCGTCCCCATCCTTCCTCTCTTCCCTTACCCCACCTCTTCTTTATCCTCCCTCTGTGTCGTACCCCTCTTCGTCCTCATCCTCCCTCTGCATTCTTACCCTTCTTTATCTCTATCTTTTCTCTGCGTCTTTATCCCTCTTCGTTCCCATGCTCTCTCTCTCTCTCTCTCTCTCTCTCTCTCTCTCTCTCTCTCTCTCTCTCTCTCTCTCTCTCTCTCTCTTTCCATCCTTACCCACTTGTTTCTCCTCCATTACCCCCTTCCCCTTCCCACCTCCCCTTTCCCCTCTGTTCCAAGGTGTCCTGTCCCCGCTCGCGCTACGACTGCAACAATATACACAGAGAAAGGCCAGATGCATAGTACAGGATCCAGTTTATTTCAGCGTTTCGGCCACTAGAGCTTCTTAAGGAATATCAGTGGACAACACTCTACTCCTTAAATAACGTCCAGCCTGGCTTCTGACATAAACACAGCAAGCAAACAACCTTACACTACCTAGTTAACCTGGCTGTTTGCATGTTAAGAGCTATGCCACTGGCTCCGCTAACATAAATAATCCATTATTTTGGTTTATATTACATACATTTGCAATGAAGGCGGACTCATAGCATCTACGTTTCATGGTACTGTCTGCATATTAAGTCATTTTAGAATTTTTCCAGTCGACATTATCGCCTGTGTCAAACCTATGTTTCACAGTCGCATTATTCATATTGAAACACTTCATGTCATATCTGTGTTCCATCACTCGTTTCTGAAAACCTCGAAATGTTTCTCCAACATATGCTTTACTACATCCTGAACAAGGTACACTGTAAACTCCTGGTTGGCGTTCATCCTTTCTACTCTTTTTCTGTTTCAGTAAATTGCTCACAGTTACAAAAACTATTTTCACAACACTGTACCAACCTAATTTAGCAGTGGGGAAACATTACTAGCCACTGAGGTATTAGGTAACATGATCCTCTTTTCACATTCTTTCTTCTCTCTTTTCTTGTATGGATATTTTCAGCCTTCTTCCTAGCCTTCATGATAAAGTAGGGAGGGAATTTCAGCTCAGTGAAAGCATTAAAAATATTCTTATATTCCTCCTCTACATATTCTCTCTAACATATCCTCAAGGTTCTAAGATAAAATCCAGTGGCAATGCCTAGTTTAGTCCTGTTATCCGTAGCAGAATAAAAATGTACATAATCAGTCTTAGAAGTATTTTTCCTTAAAACTGTAAACTTCAGCCTGTTTTCGTCTCTTGATAAAAGTAAGTCTAGATAAGGCAACCTATTGTCTTTCTCATAGTCTACCGTAAATTTTATACTATTTTCTACTCTATTTACCTGAACTAGAAGCCTGCTCAAATCTAACCTACGAGCAGCTACCACAAGTACATCGTCTAAGTACCTAAGCCAAACTACCTCTCTAGGAACTATGTCGTTAAAGCTAGTAGTTTCTACGTGTTCTAAAAATAAATTAGCTAAAACTGGGCTGAGGGGGGACCCTATTGCCATCCCTGCCCATTGTCTATAATACTTATCATTAAAGGTGAAGCAACAATTAGAAACACAGAGGTCAGTTAAACTAAATCATACACAGGCACTAATAAAGCCATTCACAGACACAGGTAGATCATGTACTATCTGAAGATGATGAGCTACCTGTGCCTGTGAATGATTTTATTGGTTTAGTTTAGAAGAGATAAGGGGAGGGGGAAACTCACACCTTTGTCTCTGCCGCCCGTTCATATGACAAGGAAGTGATCATTCTTTATAGATTGTGCTCTAACATTTTAGATAAACGAATATGCTATAGTCAAACCAGAATATGAAAAGCTCTGGGGTGGAGCGGGGGATTAAGTACACCGTGCCACATCTTTACCAAAACAAAACCACCCGGTATCCAACGTTTTCTATAATATTTTGAATGGGATAACTCCGACAAAAATATGCTACCGTACTTTTGTTACATTTAGTCTTTCTGGTTCCATTAAGGCTATTATCGGCTATTATAGTATAAAAATACAAGCTATAAACAGTCCATGGTGGGTGGTAGGTGAGTGGCCCTGACTGACCCAAACACGCGGGTCACCGGAAACGTGGCAAGTGGTCCAAACAACGGTGTCACATGTTGTATACAGTCGTTGTTTATATTCTTATAAAGAAAATAAATCGTTACTATGAAGTTTTTAAATATATTATATATAGAGTATTTCAAGGTACAGTAATACAAAATTGTTAATATCTTAACATTCGACAATGTAAAGTTGAAGGTTTAAAAATATTTGGCATATGCGCTTTTCTTACCTGCCACACCCCAGAGCTCTTCATATTCTGGTTTGACTATAATTCAGTATGGTTAATATACCATGGTGCTATCTTTAAAAACTAATGAAGGAAAATTTTAATTAAAATCACTTTTACATGTAGAAGGGTTCAGTTACTGGTAGGTACCCTTGTATCGGGTCAGTCTGTGTCCTGCCCATTGAGCTAGCGGAAGCTGTGTTGCATGCAGAGCTTTGAGGAAGTGTTATCAATGCATGAGACGTACTGACGCTAACAACGTATGAACACAGCTGTGAAAAACATACTAACAAAAGGCTTAAATTTATTTTCCACACAATGTACCGTCATACAGGATGGAACAGTTACTGACAGTCGTTTAGATATCTAAAGCAAATGAAGCTTATGGCATTGCAGTATATTGTACATTTACCTCTATTATCGCTTTCAACCTTTTACAGGACTTTATTCCGGTACATGGTAGACGATGGTATTCAACTGAAGATAAACAACTAACATGAAAGGGTGTAATTTCTGTTAAACCCACGGGAGATGTCTACAGCAGCCCTGTTGAGTACAGCTGCGGCTAAACCTCTTCAGTCAATGCATTTGTTTTTTCTTTATTCCTGCTATATACGGACGATTTTGCTTAGTTTAGGACAGACCTTTTAAAGTGGAGTAGTTTGATACAACCGTCAAGGATTTCTGCAGTACGATGGGACTCTCCTCAGATATTATAAATCATTGTCTTTCGGTACCAAGTAAAAAAATAATGATCATACTGGAGATTATCCCCTCAGCAGTCCCCTCCCGCAAAAAAAAAAAAAAAAAAAACTATATATATATATATATATATATATATATATATATATATATATATATAGATATAAATATATATATATATATATATTATTGTTTTCTACCTGAGAGGCTAATGACGGCTATATCCAACAAGCATAGTATGTAAAATTTCCCTGCTACTAAGTAAATCCTCGCAGGGTAGCAGGACAAAGTGAAAAATACGTAGTGTTTGAAGGAGTTCATGCGACCCAGCACTTGCTGAGCCAGTAAGTGATACCTCATGCCAGCTGATTCCCCGACAGTCTGATTGTGAGCTAATGTGAGGCGATGACTTGTCTTGAATAATTTACCGCCATATGAGCGCTGAGTTACTTCACCCAGATGCTGGGTATTTATGAACATTAATGAGCTTAAGCTGTGTATGAAATTCCTTGTTTATACGGTACTTTTGTCGTCACTCACACATCTACCAGGCTCACCACAACCGCATGAGTTAATATACAAATAAAAAAAAGTACCAAAATGACATGAAAAGAAACTGCAATTGAGACCATGAAAATTGTTTAAATTGTAACAGTACGAAAAACAAAACAGCGTATAATAACAGCGTACTGCAGGTGAGACTTGTTTACCGAGGGAGTCACTAAAGATCCTAGATGAATAAAAACATTGGTTGGCACGCTGGATTGGTATTTGGCAGCCAGGGTGCAAAATGCCTGAGGGATCCACACCTGGCCACACGCACCAACCTCACCTGTACACTGGTCACATTAAGTTTCATAGCAGTAAAGGAAGAGGAAGAAAAGAGAAAAAGTAACTGCGGGCACACACTCAGAAATAAGTACACACAAACAAAAAAGGGAGACGCGCGCGTGCATACATACATACATACATGCGTACATAAAGAAAAAAAAACGAAGATTGAGTTCCGTACTTCTTCTCACAGTAGAAGGGGAGTAAGGAAAAAAAAGGGAAATAAAAAGCGCGCACACACACACACACACACACACACACACACACACACACACACACACACACACACACACACACACACACACACACACACACACACACACACACACACACACACACACACACACACACACACACACACACACACACACACACAGCTGCAAATGAAAAACAATAAAACGGTATATTATTGCCAACATTAACGCATGGATGTGACTTTGGTGTATTGTGAGAGTGAAAGGTCGAGTACGTGGTGTAGATTCAGGATTATTTAGGACCGTGTCTGAAGGGCCTACAGTGTATGGGACAGGGAATACTGTGATTTTCGAAGGATAAGCAATAAAAAGGTCTTTGAATGATAAAGCAGAAGAAAGTGTATTTCGATGATATGGTGATGTGAAGAAAACTGATGTAAATAGGATGGTAAAATGCCTGTACATGAGTAAGACTGAATATGGGAGGAGGCATGGTAAGCAACCAGATGATGAATGGATGTGGCAAATGAACTGATGAAGAAGTGAGGTATGGAAGGCGATGGGGCTAAGAATTGATATGGGATAGAGTTGGTTGAATTAATTATGTATGAAGGAGTACACAGCAAGCTATCTGGTGCCCCCTTTTCAACATGATCCCGGATGGTTTGACTGTGTACGGCAGGTGTATAGAAAGCGAATCAATGAACAACAGTACAACTAAAATACAGTATAGGCAGAAGGTTTGACATGAGAGCTGAAGCCAAGGTACCAGGGGCTTGAATACTGTTGCATATCTGAGTCATGTCATCGGGCATGCACTTGATAAGTCACCCACCTTTGTACATTTTCTCGCCTTGTTTATAGATCCTACCTAAGTGGTGGTGGAAACGAAAAGAAACTAAAAAAAAAAAAAAAGGTGTTCTCATAAAAAGAGGGGAGGAAGAAAGTGTCACAAAACAAAAATCGAAAAAAAACTGCATGCACACAAATGAAAGAAGAGGGAAGGAGTGACCAGGAAGTAGAGTAGAATGGACAGAGAACAGGAGAGAAGAAAAGAGCGCACACACACACACACACACACACACACACACACACACACACACACACACACACACAGAGGAAAAGATGGAAACAGGAAAAGTAGTATCCACATGAGAAATTTAGGGTTTGTATACATAACTGATCATGGTCAGTTTCTACAGTGAAAATGTATTATAAGGTTTGATGATTTAAAGAGTTAATTACTTTTTGTATTTTTTCAAGTTATTACTCACTCAAGTTTGGGATTTGAAGGAACTGGTATACGTATTAGTTAAGGTAAAGGCATTATTTAACGCAGCTTAAGGTTAAGAAAGTTATGTGTACTGCCCTGAACAAGATAAAGATGAAGAAGGCTTAAGATTGATGCCTACTGACTGCACATGCGTTTTTAAGGGAGTTAATATTTTTTTGCTAAGCTGCAATCTTCCCCTAGAATACGATGCACTACAAGCTAAGTTACATTCAGATCAATAAGGCTGATGTGCGAGGCAGGATGGGGATGAGGCGTGGCCAGATATAAGCCATGATGTGCCTTAACAAGACTGATCCGCCAAGCACCACCTGATAATTGCCTGAGACACATGCATCCACCCTTGCCACACCACACCTCCCTCATCACACACCACACCACACCACACCACACCACAACAAACCAAACCTAACCTGCCTTACCACACACACACACACACACACACACACACACACACACACACACACACACACACACACACACACACACACACACTCTCTCTCTCTCTCTCTCTCTCTCTCTCTCTCTCTCTGATAGGAAAATGGATGCGTTAAGTGCTCTGCTGAAGTTTAATTTTTGATGTAAGAACAACACGACGCATGTGATCATCAGTGGAGCTGAACACCCACAGGGCAGAAGAAAAGTTTATTCCAAAAAATCTATGCGAAAACTCTTATTCTCCCCTGTCGAGAACTATAAAAAACAGACTCAGGATGGCAGTTCATTGTCTGTACCTCGATTTGCCCAATAAAATAGAAAATACTGCATGTCTGGCATAGTACGATTCCTACTAAATGCTTTGTAACTTTCTTTGCATTTTTGTTTCTCCCTGCCGATCTCAGTTTCGCATCGTCAGTTGCCATGTCTCTTTATTTTTTCTTCTAAATAACTCATTCAATTTAGGAGGGACGTGAGGGCTGCGGAATCTACCCTTCTCAGATAATCAGCCCTTTGTGGTAATCTGTATGCGTGAACTTTGTGCAGTCAGAAGACATGAATCAATTTAAAAAACTCATCGGTTAATAGGAGGCTGATAGCGAGCAGACACGAAGGAAAAAGGAAAAGGAAGAGCGTGAGAAGGAAGAGGGAGGAGGGAGGAAGAGGGAAGGAGAAGTGATATTGAGAAGAGGAAGGAAAAGGGTAACGTATGAAACAAGATCACTAGATGTCCGCGATAGAGTCTGAGGCTGGCCCTGGGTCTACTGCCTCCCTGGTAATAACATGAGGGTAGAGAGGTAAAGGGAAAGGCAAAAGGAAGAGCGCGAAGAGATAGAAGAGGAGGAGATGCGGGCGAGAGGCAGGGTGTCCAGTTGTTATTTGCCTTTGTTTCCTCCTCCCCTTGTCCTCCCTAACTCTTCCTCCTCCATCTTCTACTTCCTCCTCCTCCTCCGCCTCCTCCTCCTCTTCTTCTGCTTCTTTTCTTCTTGTCAAGAATTACTTTGATTTATACCTACGAAGCAAGATAGGTTATATAAGAGCACAGCGTGCTTTGCTTTCTTTTGCAGAATTCTAGTATCAGCCTTCATGCCGCCAATATTATCAACTTAATAATTTCATCTTAGGATTCTTTCCCGTACTATCCGCCCAACAACCCATTACCATCCCAGCTCTGCCTATCCTACACTTTTCGCAGTCAAAATATGCTTATGTATGAAGAATGAGGATGACGAAACTTAACATCATCTGTCTCAAAAGCTGAAAATAAAAAACTGACTACTATTGTTTCGAATACGTTAGCACTAACTGATTTTATTCGGGTTTGGCGCTGCGTCTCGTCTTCTACGGATCAAGGAGTAGATACTGTAGTTTCATTCATTTGTCATCTGATCCTGAATTACTTTATATGGAGATTACAGGTGCGGAATAACGATTTTCGTCTGCTGACACGCCCATGCTTAAACTTCAGTCCTAATGAGCCCCATCTAGCTGAGGGCCTAAACCCAACAGACCACAATGCATCCATTTATTATGGCCACCGCTCAACGTAGTAATTGGTTGTTGGAACACACGAGTGCAGAAAAGCTTGTAACTCTGTGTAGTTACCTGAAGAAAGCACCACATCGGATGAGTGGATGATGGGAGCTCATACCTATCAATAACTGACTTTGAATTAAATATACTGCAAATTTTTGACACAGTTACTCTTTATGCACATAGATTGGCAACCAATGTTCATTTGTCATCGTTGTGTGTAATCAAAAATTCTCGGTATATCTTGAGAGAGAGAGAGAGAGAGAGAGAGAGAGAGAGAGAGAGAGAGAGAGAGAGAGAGAGAGAGAGAAAGAGATTAATTATATGTGTTGTCTTTTCGTATATTACTCACGCATACCTTCGTTCCCCACCATAAAGGGAAGATCTCATCCGTTGCGGATGGTGGGGGGCAGAGGAGCCTGCATCCCATCCCCTATGACCCGCGCAGGTACAGTCAGCTTCAAATGTACGCTCGTCACTCTGCCTCTTTTTCAATACTGGAAAAATGGACGCATGAATGTGACGTACTGAACATGAAGTGCATGTTATTATCCATCTGTGGGTGATAATGTGCTCCGTGGACACCACGTCTCATTTAAGTATCTATGACTCAAGCGATGAGAGAGGCAGGAAAGGCGAATGGACTAATACACAAGGGTGTCCCGGGAGAAAAGGGCATATCATTGGGAAAAGATAGCTGAGGAAATTCTAAGTAAAAAGTGTTACATGAAAATGAGTCCAAAGCACAACAGTTACAGAGCTGTAATTACTGATGACTGTCTGTCTATGTATGTATCTATCTATCTATTGCCAGACGCCATAATCCCGTAAGGGGTGGCCATTTGACTTTGAGTTATTTGTTTTACTGGGAGGGGCACTAACTCTACAACAACCCACTTGTTGACATGTAGGGAGCACGTATGGTTTGGTTATATGGTTACCACCTAGCGTTGTAAATGGTTTCCTGGGTTACAGGAAACTATTTGGCTTGTCACTCAATGTAAAGCCACCTGTAAAGTAAAGAAAAGCAATAAGAAGTGACAGGAAAGAAATAGGAAGAGAGGAAGGCAGACACAGAAAAAGAATAAAGGCAAAGGAAGAACTAGGCAGCACTACATCAAGTGAGTGGATGATGGTCGCCACCACTTACCATTTACCTTATGGTTAAATTATGAATCAGACAACTTTCTCCCATAAGGTCATCAGTAATTGTAGGTCTGTAACGGTTGAGATTTGGACCCATGTTGATATGGTGTACAGTATTTTGGTTAGAATCCCCTCATCTATCATTTCCCATGGTAATGTCCTTTCCTTCCAGGACACAATGTAGTTGACTATACTGACCCGTCTTACTACATGTCCCTTTGCAACGTGACGTAGACCTGCCCTTGAGTTGCATACCATCTGCATTGCACGAGTACATTCCACTTTACTAAAGTAAGAATACCAGTAGGAGGACCACTTGACTCATTCCTGTTCAGGACTACTCGTGTATTTTTTCCTGCTAAGACCAGATGATTCTGTCCAGATGAGAGCGAATCTTAGAAGGCTCAGTGTTAGTACTGTTACCATTGACCCTCACATAGTCTGAACAAATCTAAGTCTAGCTAACGTCAGACGATGATTATACGGTATTCAGCTGAGAGTTAGCACAGGATAATGTTAGTAGTTAAGATTTGGATATCAGTTAATAATCATTCCTTAGTATGGGGGCTGTTGCTATCTCCTGACTTTTGTTTTCATGTTTCGTGCTACACTCTCTGTATCATCAGTTCTGTGACGTTTGAAGGGGAGCTGAGTGCTGAGAATTTCGAAGACTTAAATAACGAGTGAATGGGTGCATCCACATTTCGTTATGCTGGCTCATAGTTCTCCATCTTTTGCGGTTTAGTGTTTACATAAGAAGCTATCAAAATTGTGGTTTAGGTGATGGCGTGGTTTTTCCTCTTGATGTTTCTTTATATCCTTTCCACCGAGCTACTTAAAAGCACGGTTAGGTTGATGACGTTGATGATGATGATGATCTCATTTTGAAGTCTTCCTTTCCTGTTAACACTACGTATAAATTGGGTTATGATGATATGCTGATAGTGTGTTGAGTGCTTGCAAAGGGTGAGGTGCAGGGAGTAAGGTCGGGCCAGTACGATATATTTAACATGTTTACTACCACCACCTGCTGCACACATGTCGCCTCGTCCGGGCATCAATCCATGACGCTCGCCCCCCTAACCTAATCCTTACCCCTTAGGTATTTAGGCTGCATATTACACTCTAGTATTCATGGCGATGATGATGACTATGATGTTGAAGAGGGTGGTAGCTGTTTTCTTACTACCTTAGATTACTTAGCAGCTCTTTGTAAGTGATTCAGTTTGAATATTATGCTTCAGGATTGTCGTCTGTGGTATCTAAATCTTTAGAATCCTTTCAGCACGAGGATGTCATATGCAGTTTATTCTGGCCGCCACCAGACGATTATACTCAGCTCAGGAGAAAAGTCTAGTAGTGAAGGAGTGAGTGAAGGTTAAATCTAACTCTTACAGTTCAAAAAGTCCCTTGAACAAAATCGTCTAATGGTGGCAAGAACTTAAGACGCTCTCGGGCTAGGCAGGTTAATATAGTCTGTATACAGGAGGATACTATAGCGCTATGTGTATTTTAAACATGTAAGGATAAAGTGTTACGAATTCTAATAGGTCAACGTAGATACAGGCCAGAGAGTGAACAGCTGTAAGTTCCTCCGCCTGTGTTCCAGGAAGCTGCTTAAACTTCTCCAACAAATCATTCACTTAACCAAGTAGGCTACAGGTTAACAGATATATAATGGTCTCTAATGAATCCCTCCTTATCCCCTGAAAGGAAGATGGTAGCCTGCAGGAGAATTTCAGCTTCAGCCTACGTTAGACTGAGTTCACATCCATCCTACGCTGTGGTTACAACTATTGCTCCTATTACACTTCGCCAGTTAGAAGTTTGTTTGACATCATTCTCACTCACATTTCACCAGTTGAAGGCGTACCGATATTATGACTTTTGGTTTAAAAAAAACACACACACTTTGTACCCGTTAAAAGAGTAGTTATCATCTTCTTCACTCACCTGTATGAAGTCTTTACTTTGTACCAGTTTAATGCTTATCATATTATGAGATGATTCACTTTTCAGCAGCTTCTTGTTTATACTATTCTAGGAAAACCTTTACGTATAAACTAAATACATTTCTTATGTTGAAAACTTATATTTCTCTATTAACCTATACTCTCTTTCCATTTTGAATGCTGAGGTGCAAAAAACGAATAACACTGGATTGTGGTGCTAGTCACACACGCGCGCAAAAAAAAAAAAAATGATCTGAAAAGTATGCAGGACCGTGGTATTGTCTTTTTCTGGTATTAAGGTACGGAATAAACTGCAAAAGAACGAAATCTACAATTTAATATGAGCAAACTACACCAGGCGATTGTTCATAAGCACTTTTGCTGCTATGGTTTTCCCTGAACTGAATGAAGTTGTTTTGTGTCGACTGAAATGAAGAACAAAGTTAGTAATCAGTACATGATAGTCTTTAACAATTGCTGCAGCGTGTTTCCTTGTGTTGAATATGATCGTCTAGGGTGAGTCAGACTATGATTCAAAGTTGCCAGCTTGTAGCCGAAGGATAAGGCCTTACTGAAATGGCCATAACTTTGGTAGGATTGGAGGCTCCCTAGAGCTCTTTGACACGTTAATATCTGCACATGGTATGGTACGTTAGGATTCACGTGTATGTTACTGTGGCCAGTGTAATTTTATGCAGATATTAAAAAAAAAAAATGGTTAGTGTGGGTGCCCAACCATCCATTCACTCGATGCTGGCTGCAGGCGACTTAAAGAGATAGAAGTCAAAAGATTTTTTTTGTAACCTAGGGCACGACTTGCTGAGTAGGATGGTAATCGTATATCAGAATGACGCCTGGTGGTCGAAGGAGTTCAAGGCTCCAACTCACTGAGCCCATTAAGGCTATACGTGAGAGGGATACTTGGAGTATATTGCAAACACAATGCCATTCAAGTGCGAGTTAAGCTAGTATGTCTTGCCTAGTTGCCTAACCCTCGGCTTTTGACGAGGCCAAAAAATGATTCGATGACAGAAGTATTTTTTTAAATATTCGAGGAAATAATGATAAAAAAATGGTGTAATACTTGCGATGCTGTGCCTTAGGGGTACTTGCCTCTAGGCAGCTTAGTTACCTGAATGATCATGGAGGTGGAACGTATAAGCATGATCTTTCCATTAGACTCTTGCTGTGGTACAAAATGACTGTGATCGGAAGTGAAAGGTTATTTCCTGGTTCGATTCGGTGCCGTGGGACCGAACTACTAAATACAGCTAAGAACCACGGGAGGGGTTGACTTAATACCCCCGGTGCGACTGCCAACATCTGGTCAGTTGGCAGTGTGGCACAGAAAATATTTGTATGTGACATGAAGAAATACATCGCCTAGCCAATAACTTGATGTGTGCAAAATGAAGATATAACTAAGGCAGAGCTGCTGCCTAAAGCCCTCGTAGCCTCTTAATTCTGATTTTATTCATAAGGGACTTTAGAAATAAAGGAGTTTATTAAGGTTATCTTTTTAACTTCTCCTTTTTGAAAAGTTTTCCAAATGCTGGGTATAATCACCAGAGAGTGGTGTTAGGAATAGAGGGGAAAAGATGTCATTAGATGAATTAGTCCACGATAATCCGTCCCAGACAAGGATATCTTTAGTTATCGAGAAGCACAGTTACGGGAAATTTTGCTTACTTTTGGAGGACGAGGAGCCACTCCTAAGCCAATCATAATCATCTGAAGGCAATCAGAAAAAAAAAATAGTTGAAAGTCTCTCATGTGCGTGATTGGGATACTAGAGACTATTTTTAACCCCCAGGGGATGGAAAGATGCCCCTATTAGGAATAAAATAACCTGGCAACGGTCTCAGTGTAATGATTAATATTTACGCATACTGTAAGAGTTCATGATATCCATACAAAAGCATTAATGGAATGGCAGTTCTTTTTAATTTTATTGATACTAAACCAACAGCAGAATGGCATGGTTTACTGTCCCCTTGCACTACAAGACCTTTTGGAGATGCATATAATTATCTGAAGGTTTGGAAAATAAAATGGAAAAGGCTTCGTCGTACCTAAGGTGTAAAGGGAGATTGTTTCCAACTCTTTCACTATGAGAGCCTGAAGATTAATAAAATTATCTGGTTTTAGAATGAAGTTAAAAGAACGAAAAGAAATAGCCATGTAGTTGACGGAGTTCGTTTTACTTTATAAGTTGCAGACTGAGAATAAAACATGAAAACATCCCAATCTTTATCGTTTTGCCATTTTTTCTTTTCTCTCAGCGGTGCTGTAGTCGCACTAACGCTAATACCACACGGGGCGAGAAAGCCTGACATTCAGAAGGAACAACACGACTTAATTATTCCTTTTACTGTGATGGCCACAGGTCGTAATTTCATCCAGGGGAACAGCAGACGAGTAGCTGAGAGGGATTCTATCAGTATAAAGGGTTGATGTTTTGGTTAGTAGAATATGGAAGGAATTAACAAGGGGAACTTTAAAGGAGGCTGGCTGTGAGAGTTAGGTAATTGGAAGAAGAAAAGGGAAAGTCCAAGAACCAAGTACTTGTGGACTAGGAGGGCATTTTAGTTCTTTGCTAATTTTGTATGTATATTTCTCATTAATATATTTTTTCACGCTTCCTATGCAAAACTGTCGATATTATGCCCCTCACCACGTTGCTTCCTTTACATTTTACTCAGATCACTATCAGACAATCTTGTTCAACTTAGGAAGGTTCTTTAGTTGTGATGGAGCTACACCTAACCCTTCCAACAAGAAGTCGTCTCAGGTGGATAAACTCGTGTGTAGGAAGTAAGAGTGATATGGAAATACGTCGTTTGGCTGCAACAGCTATAGAGTTGTGAAAAACGCACAGTCCTTCAGGAGATTAAGGTGTTCGTATCGTTCGTATTTTATAAAGGCTCCAACATGCTTGCATGCGTCGGCCTTGCTCACCTTATGGTAATTTTCCACGCTGCTCGATCTCTGGCAGCCTCCTTATTCAGTCCCTTCTGTAGTCATACTCCATGACCTCGTCCCATGTCTTTTTCAGTCTGCCTCTCGTAATCCTACCCACAACGTTCACACTTCTCACCTTCCGCACCCAACTGTCATCCTCCATTCTTGCCACATGCCCAAACCATCTCAGTCTACCCCTTCTCATCACATAAATACACTCCAGTTTCAACCTTCCTCTCAACTCTTCAGTCGTAATCCAATTCCCCCCCACCCCCACCCCAAGCCTCTCATTCAAGGACGCACCATGCATTCATCTGATCATTGTCGTTTTTGCACTTTTACCTGATTATGACAAAAACAAATTAAAGTGTAATATACAGAACACAAGGCTAAGGAAGAAGGGTCAGAGGGTCTCCTAAACCCACGAGAACACGGGCCCAAGGGCAGGGTGAAGGACCATGGTTGTAAGACCGCATACACAGTCTTCTTTTTATTTATTTATTGTTTATTTATTTATCTTTTTTTTTTTTTAATACCAACGAAGGAAACCTTTACTCTTCTGTTTTCGTTGCCAGTCACCTACGGGCGTGTTGCTGGTGAGTGCACTAACCTTAATATGAGCATTATCAGACCCATTACCATGGCATCATTAGTTGAGCTGCACACCTCTCCAATGAAGCTTACCATGTTGGGGGATACCGACAAGCCTACGAACCATTAACAGAGCCTTAATCAGAAGCAACAGGAGAAAGTTAGCATGGAATACTTATTAAAATTTTTTGAAGCTTATCATGTTTGGGGTTATAATTAAGAGAGCGCAGGAACCATTAACATGAGTATTAGTAGAGCTGTTACCATGGAATCCTTCGTGAGCTCCCCATTGAAGCTTACCATGTGGGCGGCTGTTTTCGTTGGGGATGCTAATAGCTCAACTGTGGAAGGGACCTGTAGAGTGCATCAGGGTGGGGGCTGAGGGATTCGTGGTAAGCAGGGACGTTGATGAGTAATGGAAACAGTTCTTGGTGATTTTGTTTTGAAGCCACCCCTCACAGGATGCGGCGTCGGAAGATTCATCAAGGCTGCAGGTAGTGACTTCATTTCTGTGTTATTATTATTCTTTTTCTGCGATTATATTTAGCTTAGGAAAGGACCCTCATACTCAAGGATTTAATGAAGACTGTATAATTATAACAACTTCATATTGTAAAGTCTGTTCTGAATTGAGTAAAATTGAAATAATATGAAAATTATGTCCACGGGCTGAAGGGGTTACATTCAAGAAGGACCTCCAGTAATGAAAATCAAGGGAACAATTATCAATGGCAGGATTTACCGTCGATTATTATCATCAGTGTTATTTTGTCTGTTATATGGTGAGGTTTATTTTATTACTGGTATATTTTTGCCATCTCCAGGCGATTGTACTCAGTTTAAATCATTATTATTATCATTTATTATAATAATAATTATTATTATTAGTTGTTGTTGTTGTAGTAGTGCTGCCTGTTGTTGAAGTTAGTAGTAGCAGCAGCAGCAGCAGCAGCAGCAGCAGCAGAAGTAGTAGTAGTAGTAGTAGTACTAGTTGTAGTAGTAGCAATAGTTTGAAATGGATGAGGTGAGTACAGCCTTCATTACTGCCTTTCACAAAAAGAAAATTGCTTAAATAAGTAAAATGTCTGGCATCAACAACAATGAAACCAAATCAAGCCGGGGTCCAGCGACATATTTTATTGGTAT
>NC_136992.1:18372438-18434938 GCF_032717465.1 Coenobita brevimanus | reverse complement strand
TAGCTGAGATTGTGGCGGATGGAAGGGTGCAAGGAATAAATGTGTTGGGAGAGTTGAATGATCCTTTGATCACGAAGGAGGAAGTGCAGGAGGCAGTAAAGGAGATGAAAAAAGGGAAAGCTGCAGGTGTGGATGGGTGTGCTGTGGAATGCCTGAAAGGTGGTGGAGCGACTATTGTTGACTGGTTAGCAAGACTGTTGAATGTGTGTTTTGTGAAAGGTATGGTGCCAGTTGACTGGGCAAGTGCTTGTGTGCTTGTGTGGTCTCGTTGTACAAAGGTAAGGGTGATAAGTATGAATGTACTAGCTTTAGGGGTGTAAGTCTGTTAAGTGTTGTAGGTAAGGTGTATGGTAGAGTGTTAAGAGAGTTAGAGAGGGTACAGTGGGAGTGATTGGTGATGAGCAGTGTGGCTTTAGGAGAGGGATGGGATGCGTGGATCACGTGTTTGCTGTGAGACAAGTGTGTGAAAAATATTTAGCGAAAGGCAAGGATGTGTTTTGGACATTCATGGATTTAGAGAATGCGTATGATAGAACTGATAGGGAGGCTTTGTGGACTGTTTTAAGATTGTATGGACTTGATGATATGTTGCTAAAAGGGGTGAAAAATGTTTATGTAAATAGTAGAGCGTGTGTAAGAGTGGAAAATACTGTGAGTGATTGGTTTCCCGTGAGAGTGGGGCTGCGGCAGGGATGTGTGATGTCGCCTTCGTTGTTTAATATTTATATGGATGGTGTTGTAAGGCAGGTGAATGCAAGAGTTTTAGGTGGAGGTCTGAGTCTGGTGAATGATGATGGTGGAGAGTGGAATCTGAGCAGCTGCTGTTTGCAGATGATACTGCACTTGTGGCTGATTCAGAGGAGAGATTGAGACAGTTGGTAGAGGAGTTTGGAAGGGTGCGTGAAAGGAGGAAGTTGAAAGTAAATGAGAATAAGAGTAAAGTGTTGAAGTGTACGAGGTCGGCAGATGGTAGGAGGATGAATATAGTTTTGAATGGTGAGTTGCTTAAGGAGGTAGAGAGTTTTAAGTATTTAGGGTCCCACGTTGCTGTGGATGGAAGAATAGATGCAGAAGTGAAGTTTAGAATGAATGAAGTAGGAAAGGTGCTGGGAGGAATGAAAAAAGTGTTTAGATGTCTTTTGCTTAGACTGGATGTAAAGAGAAGGCTGTATGAGGGTGTTGTGGTACCAACTGCATTATATGGGCTTGAAACATGGAATATGGGTGTAGCAGAGAGGAAAAGTTTGAATGTAATGGAGATGAGGTGTCTGTGGAGTATGTGTGGGGTGACGCGTATGGATCGTATGAGAAATGATGAAATGCGAAGGAGAACTGGAGTTGTTCGGGAGATGGCTGATCGAGTTGAGCAGAGGGTGTTGTGATGATTTGGGCAACATGGAGAGAATGGATAATGGGCGATTGGTTAAAAAGATAACTAGATCTGATGTAAGAGGTGTAAAGCTGAGAGAGAGATCACGAATAGGATGGATGGACAGTGTGAAGAGAGCATTGGATGCGCGAAGGATGTCTGTTGAGCAGGGAAGAGTGGCTTTGCATGACAGAAATAAATGGAGAGAAACTGTGAATGAATAAATGATGACACAGCCCTGAGGGGATATTCTCCCGCATTTGGTCTGATCAGCTGATCAGGTCAGGTGCGGGTAAGGGGATGGGTCGATAATGATGTGGCAAAAGTAAACCGGCTCTGCGTCGGGCCCTGCTGCGGATGTCACTGATTGCACTGTGCAGTTGACCCTCGTGCAGTGTGGTGCATGAGGATCTGTCCATCCTCCCCTTTGGGGCTAAGATGCGAATGAAAGTGTTTGAGTGGATGTGTAAATTGGGAGTGTGTCGTCCTGTCTCGGCTACCTCCCTTTCCTTGGGGGAAGCAGCCTAGGCATATAGATAGACTTAGTGGTGGTCAGAATCACGGTCCAAGTAAAATGAAGAAATAGAAGAAGGGAGGGACGGGAGGAAGAGGTAGACGCAAGGAGAGTGGAAAGGTTACAAGAGGATGAGAAAAAGACAGAATTTAAAAGAGAAGTCGAGGAACGATTGGGTAGATATGAACTGGAGCAGATGGGGGACGTGGGAAACCTGTGCAAGATATTCACTGAAGAAATATGAGCAGCATGTGATGTGGTGTGTGGGGTGAAGAGAAGACGAAAGGGGGTGCAAGGAACAGCCTGGTGGAATGAAGAGGTGAGACAGGCTGTGGCACAAAAGAAGAACGCATATAATGAATGGGTGAAAAACAGGGGCATGGAAGAAGCTGAGAGACAGAAAATAGAGTTATATGTAGAAAGGAATAGAGAGGTGAAAAGATTAGTAAGAGAGAGTAAGAAGAGAGTGGATGAGGAATTTGAAAGGAATTTGAGTGTAAAGTGGAGGGACTGTAAGAAAATGTTCTGGAAAGAGGTAAAAGAGATAGACATGGTGCCAAAGAAGTTAGCAGGGGAGTGAAAGATAAAAATAGTGAATTACTAGTGGAGAAGGGAGAAAAAGTGAGCAGATGGAGAGAACACTTTAAGGAATTGTTGAACATAGAGAATGGAGGTAATGCGAGTATAAGCGGCAGGGGTATGGCTGGGAGAAGGAGGGAGGTGAGAAGAAAGGAAGAAATCAGTAGGATGGAAGTTGTGGAAGCAATGAAAAAAGTCAAAATGGGGAGAGCCCCAAGAACTGATTGAGTGTGTGATGAAATGCTGACGCATGGGGGAGAGATTGTAGTAGAATGGATGTGGAAGATGTGCAGATTGGCATGGGAGGAAGGTAGAGTCCAGGAGGATTGGAAGTCAGTTATAATTATTCCCCTGTACAAAGGGAAAGGGGAAAATGAAGTGTGTTGTAATTATAGGGGCATTTGTCTTCTTAGTATAATAGGAAAAGTATATGGTAGGATGCTTATTAACAAAGTTAGGGAAATAACAGAGGAAGTAGTTGGAGAAGAACAGGGAGGCTTTAGGAAGGGAAGAGGTTGTGTAGATCAGATATTCAGTCTTAGAACCTTAGTGGAAAAGTTTCTAGAGAAGGGAAAGATGTTGTATGCGGCCTTCATGGATTAGGAGAAAGCATATGACAGGGTGGATAGGCAAGGATTATGGAAAGTATTAAGAATATATGGAGTAGATGGTAAGTTGTTGAATGCTGTGAAGAGTATGTATGAGGGCGCTAAGGCTGAAGTGCGTGTGGATAGTAAACTGAGTGAATTTTTCTATTTGAAGGTTGAGTTCAAACAGGGATGTGTCATATCTCCATGGTTGTTCAATCTGTACATGGATGGTTTTATAAAAGAGAAAGAAGGTAGGGCAGTTGATGTTGTAGTGGCCCTAGTGAGAGGGGGCAGTGTTTGGAAACTCCCTGTACTGTTGTTTGCAGATGATACTGTGTTGTTAAGTGAAGACGAAGGGGAGCTGCAAGGCTTGGTGGATGAGTTTGGGAGAGTGTGTAGGAAACGGAATCTAAAAGTGAATGTAGGGAAGAGTAGGCTAGTGTTATGGTCTTCGAGAGAAGTGAAGTCAGTGAATGTACAGTGAGGTTGGATGATGAGGAAATGGACGATGTGAGTAAGTTTAAGTACTTGGGTAGTGTGATGAGCAAGGATGGAAGTTTGGAGGGTGAAGTGCTTGAAAGGGCACAACAAGGAAGAAAGGATGCTGGTTCCTTGAAAGCAGTGATAAGAAACAGGGAAGTGAGCATGGAAGTGAGAAAGTTAGTACATGACAGTATTGTGATACCAACTCTAACGTATGGAAGTGAAGCTTGGACGTTGTTGGAGGGACACAAGTCAAGAGTGAGAGCAGTGGAAATGAGTTATTTGAGAGGAGCATGTGGAGTCACGTGGAGAGACAGACAAATGAGGATGTAAAGGAGCGTTGTGGTGTGGATGTGGATGTGATAGGAAGCATTTGGAGAGACACATTGAGGTGGTTTGGCCATGTGGAGAGGATGGAGAGTGAGGGACTGACGAGGAGAGTGTATGTGAGTGAGGTGGAGGGGGAGAGAGGGAGGGAGAGGCCGAGGATGAGATGGAGGGATGGAGTGGAGAGGTATAAGAGAGAGGGGAGTGTGAGTTGGGAGCAGGGCAGTGAAATGGCGGGGGATACGGCGACGTGGAGGCGATTTTTTTTGGCCACCCCGTATGGGATTAAGGCGTCTGGCAATAGATAGATAGATAGTAAGCATAACACTGGTATCAGTGGGAAGGGCGTTCAGAATGCAATAATTTATGCATTCATCACAATTTTGATACTGCACACTGACAAACTGAAACAAAACAATAAAAATACGTGCCTGTGTTACTAACTTATTAGGCTGAGGAGGCAGGCAGGAAGGTATGTAGGTAATTAGGCAGAGAGGTAGATAGGTAGGCGGGTAGTTAGACATGAATGTGGATAGGGAGGTAGATAGGCAGGTAAATAGGCAAGCAGGGAAGTAGGTAAGGAGGCCGGCGGGGTGGTAGGTAGGCAAGTAAATAAGCAGGCAGGGAAGGAATCAGGGAGGTAAGCCAGAAAATAAGTTGTGAGAATGGCTTAGATGTAGATAAGTAGACAGATAGGTAGATAGGGAAGTGCGTAGGGAGACAGGGATGCACAGGACCAATGGGGATGCAGGTAGGCCTGGTAGGGGATAGGCAGGGAGGTAAGTAGGGAGGTCGGTAGAAAGGTATACAGGGAGGTAGGTAGATAGGCATGTAAGTAGGCAATGAGGTATTGTAGGTAGGAATTTAAGTAGGTAGGGAAATGAGTAGGTAAGGAAAAGCGACAAGAAGTGTGAGTCAATCCTTTATAAGCTAGAGGACTAATTTGGAGCTTAATATTTCTCAGTGACAGAATTACGAAGTCTACCAGTGGCTGCAGAACGCTAAATCATCGCATGATAAAAAAAAAACACACACACACACAAAAAAAACTACTGTACACGGTAAGGGTCATGCGAGACTTCACCTTCACTGGTAAATTTATAAAAACCCGTCTGGAGGTAGTAAGAACAAATTACAAAGTTCGTTATTGGATTGCATGGATTAACCTAACCCCTTTACACCTAGGACTTATCTTTCTTTTTTTTTCCCTCTCCCTTTCTGCTGCTGCAGGTCAATAAGCATTTATTGTAGAGGAGATCAACTTCACGCAACAAAGGCAGATGCTGAGGAACGTTGGTTGGCATTCCCTTAACCTTGTCATGCTTGGATTCGTTTTTATTTCGGTTAAAGCGTGACGATTTTAATTATTTGAGTAAGTTGCAGAAGCTTGGGAATGTACATTAACCCTATCATGGTCGCGATAGCTCTGTTATTACATTCCGGCTAACATAATACGTTTTTTTAATTACCTGACAGGGAGTCACGAGACCACGAGTGTTAACTGCTAGAATATCACTCAAATGAACAGTATCATCTTTTAAAAGAAATGCTATCTATCTGTCTATCTATCTGTCTATTGCCAGAGGCCTTAATCCTGTAAGGGGTGGCCACAAATAAATCGCCACCATGTCGCCCTGTCCCCCGCCATTTCATTGCCCTGCTCCCAGCTCACACCCCCCTCTCTCATATACTTCTCCACTCCATTCCTCCATCTCATCCTCGGCCTACCCCTTCCTCTCCCCACTTCACCTCACTCACATACACTCTCCTAGTCAGTCTCTCCCTCTCCATCCTCTCCATATGGCCAAACCACCTCAGTGTGTTTCTCCTAATGCATTCCATCACATCCACATCCACACCACAATGCTCCTTCACTTCCTCATATGTTAGTCCGTCTCTCCATGTGACTCCACATGCTTCTCTCAAATAACTCATTTCCACTACTCTCACTTTTGACTTATGTACCTCCAACAACGTCCAAGCATCACTTCCATATGTTCAGGTTCGTATCACAGTACTGTCTTTATAGTAACTTTTTCACTTCCATGCTCACTTCCATGTTACTTACCACTGCTTTCAATGAATCAACCACTTTTCTTCCCTGTTGTACATTTTCAAGCACTTCACCCTCTAAACTTCCATCCTTATTCATCACACTACCCAAGTACTTAAACGTACTAACATTTTCCATTTCCTCCTCATCCAACCTCTCAGTACATTCACTGACCACTTCCTCGAAGACCATAACTTTATTCTTCCCTACATTCGCCTTTAGATTCCGTTTCTTACATAATCTCCCAAACTCATCTACCAAGCCTTGCAGCTCCCCTTCGTCTTTACTCAACAACACAGTATCATCTGCAAACAACAAGACAAGGAGTTTCCAAACACTGCCCTCTCTCACTAGGGTCACTCCAACATCCACTGCCCTACCTTGTATTTCTTTTTTAACCCCTTCCATACACAGACTGAACAACCATGGAGACATGACACATCCTTGTTTCAATCGAACCTTCTAATAGAAAAATTCACTCAGTTCACTATCCACACCCACTGCAGCCTTATCACCCTCATACACTCTTCACGGCCTTCAACATCTTCCCATCTACTCCAAATATTCTTAATACTTTCCATAATCCTTATCTATCCACCCTGTCATATGCTTTCTCCAAATCCATGAAGGCCGCATACAACTTCTTTCTCTTCTCTAGAAACTTTCCCACTAAAGATCTAAAAATGAATATCTGATCTACACAATCTCTTCCCTTCCTAAAGCCTCCCTGTTCTTCTCCAATTAATTCCTCTGTTATTTCCTTAACTCTGTCAATAAGTGTCCTACCATATACTTTTCCTATTAAGCTCAGAAGACAAATGCCCCTATGATTACCACACACTTATTTCCCCGTTTCCTTTGTGCAAGGTTATAATTATACCTGACTTCCAATCCTCCGGGACTCTACCTTCCTCCCAGACCAATCTGCACATCTTCCACATCCATTCTAGTACAATCTCTCCCCCATGCCTCAGCACTTCCCACACACTCCATCAATTCCTAGGGTTTTCCCCATTTTAACTTTCTTCCTTGCTTCCACAACTTCCATCCTAGTGATTTCTTCCTGTCTTCTTGCCTCCCTCCTTCTCCCAGCCATTCCCCAGCCACATATACTTGCATTATACTTTCATTCTCTATGTTCAACAATTCCCTAAAGTGTTCTCTCCATCTGCTCACTTTTTCTCCCTTCTCCACTATAGTCGCGGCGTTCGACTCTGAGGTTGTTATTATCGTACCCTGGCAGCCTACCATTCAAAAGTGCGTCTGATTTCGTGTATAATATGAGGCGCATGTGATTCATGTATAATGTGTTCGTGTATAGTAATATTCGCGTATAATATATTCGTGCATGATAGTATAATTCGTGTATAATATGATTCGAAATCAGACGCACTTTTGAATGGTTGGTTGCCAGGGCACGATAATGACAACCTCAGAGTCGTGTGCTGCGATTATAGTAACTTACCATTTTTATCTTCCACTCCCGAACTAACTTCTTTGGCACCTTGTCTAACTCTCTTTGCCTCTTTCCGGAACATTTTCTTACATTCCCTCCACTTTACACTCAAGTTCCTTCCAAATTCCTCATCCACTCTCTTCTTACTCTCTCTTAATAAACTCTTCACCTCTCTCTTCCTATCTACATATAGCTCTCTCTTCCGTCTCTCAACTTATTCCACGCCCCTGTTTCTCATCCACTCACTATATGCTTTCTTCTTTTATGCCACAGCCTCTCTCACCTCTTCAGTCCACCATGCTGTTCCCTGCACCCCCTTTCGTCTTCTCATTACCCCACACACCATCTCACATGCTGCACAAATTTCTTCTTTGAATATCTTGCACAGAGCTTCCACGTCTTCCATCTGCTTCCAATCTATATATACCCAATCGCTCCTCCACTTCCCTCTTATATTCTGCCTTTTTTCCATTCTCTTGTAACTTTTTCATCTTCCTTGTATGAACTACTTCCTCCCGTCCTTCCCTTCTTCTGTTTCTCCATTTTACTTGGACTTTGATTCTGACCACCACTAAGCGGTGGTCAGAAAGTCCACTCTCCCAACCTTTATATACTCTTGCATCCAGTACACACCTTCTCATCCTTTCATACACACACACACACACACACACACACACACACACACACACACACACACACACACACACACACACACACACACACACACACACACACACACACACACACACACACACACACACACACACACACACACACACACACACACACACACACACACACACACACACACACACACACACACACACACACACACACATTTAAGGGGACTATTTTGTGCTAACTTGATGCAATTGTCAGTCGTTACGCAACTACGATTACTGAACGATAATAGTGTCTCTCATAATTCATCCATAATGTCATCAGTTGCCTATATGTAGCTCCGTAATGGTTGAAAACTGGACCCACATTTATTATACCGTTTATAACACAAAATTAATCCAGTCATTATGTCCTAAACTTTGGCAGACGTTTCACGGAACATCCTGTTCATCAAGAGAGAGAGAGAGAGAGAGTCAGTCAGCCATGGGGGGGAGGGGGACGACTATCTTGATGCAGCAGAGTGTAAATGTACCCAGGGTGCTACACCAAGACCTAACCACGAGGGGTGAGACAAAAGAAGAAAAACACGCGGTATGTGTTTACGTTTGGCCGCCTCTGTTCCACCTTCAGGCCACGCGCCGGCACCCTCACAACTTCATTATCGTTGTCATAATTTTTATCTTTATCCTTATCACTGCCATCTTCTTTTCGTCCACATCTTCGTCATCGTCCCTACCTTCCTCCCTATCATTATCATCCCGCCCAGTCTTATTTTCTGTTACTCTAATGGTGGATATGATGAAGAGAAGGAAAGAAGAATTAACTCACAAACAGATCATCTTCTATACAACCACCACCATCATCACATTCACGATCCTGTTTCTGGTATTTTAAATGAGGTAGATATGATTGAAAGACAAGAATATTAAGTAAAAAAAAAAAAAAAAAAGGAACACCACTGTCTCATTATCATCGTTTACAGCTTCATACACCGCAGTTAGGGTGGGTAAGATTCGGAATAAAAGGGAACACTTAAATTAGAGAACTCTCATAAGAGTGTCCAATGAAGTGAACTCCACGTCCATTCACACAGTATGTTGAATATCTATGTTATAAGGTTTAGAGAGCTGTACGGGTCGTTTTCGTTGTTTAAATTAGAAATACACTTCCTTAAAAATATTTTCTCATTTCTGATTGCCCATCCATCCATGCATCATCCAATCCTATGTCGGCCTATGGGGAGTGTAGGAAGCCGCGGCTAGGCAAGTTGGTCCTTACATTTAAGATGAGACTATAGTCGGATTCCCGCCTGTTTGCGGCGGGGGTGTGGCCAGCACCTGTGGGCAATGGTGCCACGTTTCCCCAACTTGCGATGTGAAACGGAAGCTATTTATGTACAAGGCATCACAAATTCGATAAATTCAGATGAATAAAACTTACACTTGTGTATTTTGATGGATGAATCAACAGTAATCTTATTATGCATAAAATATTTATACAGTAACACAGAAACATGGCACACATATTGTACAGTGTTGCTAAAAGATATTGTAGTCACTTTTAATGGTTTTTAGCGTAGTTTTAGGGTGGGTAATAATATCACAGTTATGGATATAAGATAATGAGCCTGAAAAAAGAAGAAATATGCCAATATCCAAAGTAAAAGAAATAATTCATGTAATTCTTGTGAGTGGCAATACTTACACATCCATCTGGCCTAAAATAAATGTCCCAAGGGAGAATGAGGAGATTCAATGTCCCAAGAGAGAGAGAGAGAGAGAGAGAGAGAGAGGGAGAGGGAGAGAGAGAGAGGCATGCATTGAATGCATTGTCGGCATCACTTAATATAACAAAACCAAATTAACAAATGAAAGCACAATTATAAATAACTTATAAAAGAATCAAAAGTACTCAGGGTGGCTCACATTTCCCGCCAGGAGAGAGAGAGAGAGAGAGAGAGAGAGAGAGAGAGAGAGGTCTGTCACTGCCTTCTTTGTATTCATTTGTTCCTTTGTACATAATGCACACACTGATATACATTGTTCCTATTGATGCACATATATCTATACACGTAATTTCTCTCTCTCTCTCTCTCTCTCTCTCTCTCTCTCTCTCTCTCTCTCTCTCTCTCTTCTAATACTGACCACGTGGTAGGTGAATCCAGCCCCTCCTTCCCCTCTCCTCCCTTCTTAATCCCTCCTGGGTGTCTCAGGTCAAATCCCCCTTCACACTTCCCCTCCCCCCTGGACCACTACGTCGGGGTGTATGAATCAGTAACGTAACAAACCTCTCAGCAGACAGTAACTTTGACACTCCATCTACTACTAAATATAACAAAACCAAATTAACAAATGAAAGCACAATTATAAATAACTTATAAAAGAATCAAAAGTACTCAGGGTGGCTCACATTTCCCGCCAGGAGAGAGAGAGAGAGAGAGAGAGAGAGAGAGAGAGAGAGATAACGGTATAGAAAACGTGGCAACACTGTACACAGGTGCGGGCCGCGCCACGGCCGCGAGCGTGCGCGAGTCCTACTATAACACGTTTTATTTGCCTTTTTCCTGCGTCATATTTATACTTTGGCTTTTAAGAAGCTGGGTGTCTCAGGCGATCTCACTGTGTGTGTGTGTGTGTGTGTGTGTGTGTGTGTGTGTGTGTGTGTGTGTGTGTGTGTCTATGTGTGTGTGCCTGTGTGGGCGTACATGTGTGTGTACGTATGTCACCCAATACCCTGGGGTCCTTCACACCCCTCCCACCCTCGAGGTGTTTACTCTAGCCACCCGACCCTCATTCCCTCCCTCTCTCATTACCGACACATTTTTCCTCCCGTTTCTCCTCTTACCTTCTTCACTTGGCTTCTCCTCCTTTAGTCAACAAGAGAAGTATCGTTTCCTTTGAATTAGGTGAAGCTTTTGGACCTATGTGTGTGTGGTGTTTCTCCATACTATTCGACTTATCTTTAACTTATGATTTACACGCCCAGTCTTCTGTGACTCACGTCTAACCGAATAAAATCGTCTAACTTTAGCCGAAGAAAACGCTAGAGTTATCCTGACCGTGAGAGGTTAAGGGAGGCAATATTTACACTGCCAGGCTTCTGTAACTCAAAGTTGAATAAAATATCTGGGTGATCCAAGATTTGGACTTCAGCGATGTTTCTCTTTATGTTTTCACACACCTGGAAATTCTGAGTAACTGGAAACTGGACAAGGGATATTCTTATATGTCAAATAATCCTGAGTAAATGGTCAAATAATCCTGAGTAAATGGTCAAATAATCCTGAGTAAATGGTCAAATAATCCTCAGTAAATGGTCAAATAATCCTGAGTAAATAATAACTGGGTTTATGGATGTTTTCGTCATAATCCTGGTAATTCCGAGTACCTTGTAACGAAACATGAGCGACATTTGTTCAAATACTTCGGTATGTCCGCTACTTCGATTGCAACTAAAACTCCAAGGTAATTTGTCTCACTATAATAGCTGAAAAAGAAACAATGTCCGAGTCTTGAAGCGGAACGTAAGGATATTTCAAAAATTTAATCCTTTGGTTCAGAATCGAAAGAAAGAAAGGTATGTGGAAAGGTTTGTTTGACTGTAGCTACATTTAATTAAAAATGTCTGATAATATGGAGGTAGAAATGAGTCCCTTATAGTCGTCTAGTTGTTTGATCTTGTAATCCTTGTATTCTGGTGATGAATTTTGTTGGCGTGTTGCAAATTGTTGACGATTTTAATCTGCCTAAGGTTTATTTCTCGAGTTAGATAATGCCATTTTCAACCAATATAAAACAGGAATTGAACAAAATCGTCGAAAAAAATATATATATATACCAGAATCTACCTGCCTGTAGAGTTTCGGATTCCTGTAGCCTTACCTCAGGACCCTACGCCTTCAAACGATGTAGTGTAGGTCTGGATGGCAGCACTCACTCACCTCATACTTTCAATAATCAATATGTGCACGGAAATGTACGGGTAGTGTGAATGTTTGCTCTACATCGGACACATACAATTAAACGCACACACACACACACACACACACACACACACACACACACACACACACACAGCCACAACTAACAGCATAGACAATAGCAGTACACGATAATTTCAGCATATTAATACAACAGACAACAACACAAGATAACAAAGCAACTGAAATAGTACAAACAGAAAGAATGCAAAAACCAGCAAGCCTTTAGCAAAAACGTATCCTCACCATGTGGTAAAGAATATATAGATATGCACCAATAAGTATGGCAAATTCATATATAGGGGCATAAAGCAGGACTCGTACACTATATCTGTAAGAAGTGAAGATGATCTGGAGCGTAGTTTCCAAGATACAGCTGTTTACAGATTAGTTTCCTTATATGGAAATATCTCGTAAAAAACTTACAATGTGGCAATTTCATATACAAAGACAAAAGCTGGGACTCATTCTCTATCTTTCTGTAAGATATGAAGAGAATCCAGCAAGAAGTTTCTAAAATATAACGCAAGACAGATTTTTCCTTATAAGGTCATAGCTGGTAAAATACATACAGTATGGCAATTTTACATATACGGACATCAACTACGACACATACTCTATCTCTGTGTGAAATGACGCCAATCCACTTGGTAGTTTCCGAGATACAGGCCCGGACGGACAGACGGACAGACAGACAGACGGACGGACTGGGACGATTCCTATATCCCCACCATATGGAATAATGGTGGGGATAATAAAACACCCAACATAACATAACCAGTACGACACAACTCATACAACACTGAAAATACAACACAAACAACACAGCACAACACAACGCTCAACCCAGCACAAGCAGTGCCAGCAAGAAACACAATACAGCCTGACAACATAGCACAACGTTTCAACACACACACACACACACACACACACACACACACACACACACACACACACACACACACACACACACACACACACACACACACACACAACAAAACCATTACAGCATCACAACATAACACAAAATACAAGCAGCACACCAAAAGCACCGACAATACTAGAAGGAGTAAGAGTTCAAACACGGTCAGTTCTGACCTTAACCCATGACAAAAGTTTAAGGTCATACGCCAAGACTGTATTGCGAAACGAATATTCTTTCTAGAAGGAACATGTTGGTTTGGTCCCATGTCTCCGTCTTCTTTCATTTGTAGACATATGCATACATTAGTTATATTGTTCTCTTCGCAACTTTAACCTGTGATTTTTTCACCCAAAATTTTATGACGTGCCGCTCTTATGGTCAGGAATCATTATTCAAAGTTTTGGTGCAGTGCCATTCAACAGCTTTCCGTTTTTATATTATCTTGTCCTTAACTTTTTATCTTTTTCGTCGACTGTCATTATTTGTTCCTGCTGTGGTCATTTTTTTTATTCCACCCAACAATTTTTCCATAATGTTAACAGACAGACAGACAAACCGATCCAAATACATAACATCCTTGGCGGAAGAAATTAGACAAATAACTAACACGGCTCAGCAACACAGCAGTAAAACACCACGAAGGTATCAACAAAACACCTGCGATATACCAACATTTCATTAGGAATATAATAATAAACAGCACATTACAACAATACATTCAGCAACACAAACACTAATACTTCAGACAACACAAACACCAACACATCGCAGACAGAACAACACAAACACCATTACAAGGCAAACAGCGCTGACGCCAACACTCAGCACAGCATTAGTATCTGTGAGGCGCCAGACAAAACACCCAGGCTAGCAAGAAGAGGGAGGGGAAAAAAAATGTTAAAAATAAAGTGACGTTGAGAGAGAGAGAGAGAGAGAGAGAGAGAGAGAGAGTTCAGCCATTTTTAGTTTATTGTTGCAGTTGTTAGGCAATTTTATTAAGTTTAGGAACATTTTCTAGTAAAAAAAATGTTAATGAAGGCTTTACTAATCCCTCTAGTTCATAAAAGCCTTTCTGTGCTGAATAAAATCGTCTGGAGATAGCTAGAATATACCCAAATAAAAGATATTCTTAGTGAAGGGGTTAATGTTGTCTTTGTCATCTGGTCAAACGCCATTATCATCATCATCATCGTTGTCGTCGTCGTCGACAGCATCAAGGTTAATTAAATAAAATGGTTATGATTTAGAATGAAGAAAACTTAACATACAAATTAGGAGATCGAACAGGTCTCCAGCGATAGCAGGTCATAATTGCATTCATTCTTCATTCAGGCCTTCAGAACTATGTGTGCCACTTGCCAGATATAATCATTCCACATTCACCTACATAATATTGAACGAGTGATTGAGTGTGATCATCTATAGCCTACAAAGTACATCACCAACACTTCGATATTCTGGAGATTAGATCAGCTCCAAGGTTTACGCATATCATCAGAAAACTAATGAAAAAGCAGTAGATGTTAAATAAGTGACCTCAGAATTCGCCATTGTACTGCTGAAAAAAGGCAAAACGCCAAATGGAACACCAAGCTCCACCGAAACTATCATTTTTTAGACAAGGCTACAGCAGATCAATGCATATCACTGTAAAGTTTATGACGATGTAACAGGTAATACTTAACCATAGACAGGTAACCGAGGTTCTTTTGGACCTCAGACACATATTTTTCATATACTTCGTTAAGCCCGAGGGATCTGTCCTCCGCTATACCTACCGGACTAGTTGAGTCCTTGAGGGAATGTCCTTTCTGAATCTGGCACTGTTTTTGCATTAGAGAGCTAGTGGGGTTCTGCAGACCCCAGCTTATCTGACGTAAAATATTTCTGAAGTCTGTAGATACCAAGTTACATGTATTCACAAAAAAGAAAAAAAAAAAGACCTGATACATGTAGACAATGCGGACCAACTAGCCACTAATACTGGCTGTCATGAACATAAAAAGCGTCATTCCAAAATGATGCTTTTTTCCCCCAGAGATACGACCCCATTCTCTAACCCAGCAAATAAAATGCAGCCAAAGTCTGTCAGACTCATCTTCTCTCTGAATGGTGTGTGATGTATATAAACTTAATTGGAGCTCTGGAATATAAGAAGTATGTAAGATGTTGCATATAGCAAGTTCTTTGAAAACGACGGAAATGACATGAATGTTTTTGTCATTTTTCACTTCCTCATTACCACATGTTTTAATATGCTGTGGTTTTCGCTATGTTCACTGTAAGTTACGTCAAAGATTTACAGAAAAAGGCCAGTGAAGAGAAGAAACATCTTCTTACTTTTTCTAGATATATGCTATTAAAATGTACAAAAATGTTCTTTTTGGTAATGTGAAAATGATGTTTCTTTAGTTAAAATGTGCTTGTACTGTGTCTTCAGTGAAAGACAATATGTTAAACTGGTTCTGTCCCAGTGTTTATTTCACTAAAGTAAGCGGAAGTATTACTGATATATTTTCTCTGTGGGGTCAAAAAGAAGTTACCAGAGACATGTAAAAAAAAAAAAAAAAAAAAAAAAAAAAAGGTTACTTTTTAAGAGCTGATTGACTTCTCAAAATTCTCTGCCATCTTGCTGAAAAAAAAAAAGCAAAAAGCGCCAAATTGAGCACTAAAACTCTTATCTCTGAAACTATTAAACCTACAGGGGACCAAAGCACATCACTGGAAAGCCTGCGGAAGGGTATGTTACTGAAGTGTTTTTTTTCACTAACTTTGATACCTCTATTATAGAGAATAAAACAAACAAACAAATACAAGAGTACCATTTGTTTTTTCTGATATTTTTAGATACAACAAACCTCCGATCTCTGAAAGCTACATTTTCATTTTCAAAACTTCGCAAACATGCTGCTGAATTGGCGCCCAAACGAGCGTAAAAATTGAGTCAAGCCTGGCTCACTGTGCTTTGGCATGAGGATCCAAAGTCCCATAACCGGTGGTATGCATATTGTGAAATATGATGGATCATTTCAAAGTATTTATTAATATAACGCAGGTGGCCTGCAGTCCTAATGGACCCAGGATCAAATCCCCGCTGGGGCGGGGAACAGTTTAAGGATTTGAATTTCATTAAATCAGGCTTTACTGATCTACCAGAAGCCTTGCCGACATGTCATAAAAATACCCCCGCTAATACCAATACACCAGTCCTGTATGAGACAGCCTTAGCATGTATTCAATATGGACGGTGGGTGTTAGCGCCGAAGTGGTGACATGTAGGTGTGTAGGGTATGTAGGAGGACTGCTGGGCCTTGATAGCAGGCTATGAAGGCTATTCCCGGAGTCAGACACATAAAAAAAAAAAAAAAGTGGGATAGGACACTTCTTTTAGCTAAAATAACAGTACCAGCAGGATTGCTTGCTCGGACAAGTTGAACACATTCAAGTGTAACGCTTATACTTCATTACTTGGTTTCTCGGAGGTATGAGGACTGTCCATAAAGAACCGAACTTTTTATAGAGTGCACCAACTAACCGGCATAGCGTGATTGTGACGGGAGCTTTCGGCTTTGTGCTTTAGTCTCACACAACTGCCTCACGCCACGTCACTGAGTCATCCAGGTACACGCACTTGAGAGAACGTGTGTTCAGTGCACTTGGCGGTTTGTTGCAAGTTGAACAATTATGGATCTTGAAATGGAACGGGTTTGCGTGAAATTTTGTTTCAGAATGATTACAACTTTTTCTTTCTAAAAAGCATCATAACAGGTGATGAAACGTGCGTGTACGGTGACGATGTCCAAACGAAAACGCAGTCATCGTAGTGGGTTGGAATATTGTCAGTCGCTCAAATGTGAAGGTGATGGTGATCGCCCCCCCCCCCTTTTTTTTATTTTAATGGAAGGGTGTCGTTCAACATGAGTTTGTTTCTCGTGGTCAGACAGTCAATAAAGAGTTCTTCTTGGACGTTCTGAAGCGTTTGAGGAAGGCAATGTAAGGGAAGAGGCCTGAGGCGTGGACAAACAAAACCTGGATGTTGCACCATGACAATGCATCTCCTCTCGAACCGCTTTTTATCCCTGGGTTTTTAGCGAAAAACAAGACGACTAGGCTATCTGCCACAGCCGCCCTATTCTCCTGGTTTGGTCCCTGCGTTTTTTTTTTTTTTTTTTTTTTTTTTTTTTTTTTCAAAACTGAAATCCTCCCGGAAAGGTCGCCGGTGTCAGACGACAGAAGAGATAAAACAAAATTCGCCTAGTGCACCGAACACACGTTCACTCAAGTGCCTCAGTCACTAAGTGATGCGGCGTGATGCGGCTAGTGTTAGACCAAATCTAAAAGTCGCTGCTACACAGCTCTCCTGTCGCGATCACACTATGCCGGCTGGTCAGTGCAGTTTTAAAAGTTCGGTTTCTTTTAGACTGGCCTCGAATATTAATCATATGAGAAATTTCAATAACAATTGCTATTAAACCACATATACTGGGAAGGGAATCGAACTGAAGACTATCAGATGACAGCCACGCTGCATTCCACCGCGATGCGGGTGGAATGCAGCCTGACTGTCATCTGTTGGTTAACCAAATTAACCTTGTCTAGTACTTTCATTCAAGGTCTAGCCTCCCCCCCCCTTGGTCTGTAAAAAAATAGATAACCCCCTGGCGTTAGGGCAAGTAGAAGCTGTTTTTCTTATCCCAGCACATAAGATAGTGCCAGTGTGACGAAGAAGAAAAAACTTTTAGTGCTACAACAAAATTCATCTACTATTTTACTTCGTCATAGTATAATGGATGCTGCCTGACTCTCACCTGACAGTCCTGGGTTTGATCCATTGTGCATTACACATGAATTAATAGCAGTTAATTCTGTTCTTATATCAGGGCTGTGGCACTACATTTTTTTTTTTTTTCATTATTTCGGTAGCAGAATCTCCTATTTGTGTGCTTTTTTCTTCCTGTTTCTGAACCTTATCCACCTCTTTAAATCAATATGAAAACTGGTTAGGTTGTTGTTGTTGTTGTTGTTGTTGATGATGATGATGATGATGATGAGGAGGAGGAGGAGGAGGAGGAGGAGGAGGAGGAGTAGGAGGAGGAGGAGGAGGAGGAGGAGGAGGAGGAGGGGGAGAGATTGAAGATGATTGATGACGATGACTGATAATTAATGACTGATGGTTGATGATGATGGTGATAATGTTGATGGTGTAAAGAGTGATAATTTTGTGCACGAGTTTTTGCTATAGTGTCACTACGTTGTGCACTGTATATTGTGGAAGTTTAAGCGTAGCATTGCCTCACAATTTATGTTATCGTGTTAATTACACAAGATTAGGATTTTTTAAATACAAAATTTATCACAGTGATATTATGATAGTGTGCTGAGTATTTAATATTACCAGGCTCTTGTGACTCGTTCTCAACTGAATAAAATCATCCGGTGTTAGCTAGAGTTAAAAACTAAACTTGTCTCCACCATTAGACGGTTAATGGCACTGTATCCTCTGGTTTGTCCATTGGAGAGGATGGAGAGTGAAAACTAACAAGGAGAGTGTACGTGAGTGAGATGGAGGGGGAGAGAAGGAGGGGGAGACAGAGGATGAGGTGGAAGGATGGAGTGGAAAGGTATATTAGAGAGGAGTGTGTGAGTTGGGGTGAGGGCAGCGTTAAGGTAGGGGATAGGGCGACATGGAGGCGATTTGTTTGTGGCCACTCCTTACGGGATTAAAGGATCTGGTTATAGATCGATAGATAGATCAACAGTAACAGCCGGCCTTCTACGGAATCATCTTAGCTAAACAAATCTGTTAACTGAAATATAACACGAGGAGACGCAAAAATGGGAGAGTTAAAAGTAGTGATTTCCTGGTATGTATACCAGTGGACACTGACGAGATAAATGTGGAGTATACAGTACTGTATATGGCCGTGATGGGAAATATACGAACGATACTTCGAAGGGGGTTGGCCATATGGAGTTCGTGGAGGGGGAGACTGACACGGGGTCTTCCTCTCGTGGGCTTAGGACCCTTGTAGTTCCTTTCCTCTCGCGATATGCCTAGCCTATAACAACATCCTGTTTTAGTCTGTGTTACTTGAATAAATGGTACAATTAACATAAAGCTGGAGGAATGGAGTGGAGAGGTATATGAGAGAGGGGGTGGGGGTGAGCGGGGGGGGGGTGAGCTGGGAGCAGGGCAGTGAAATGGCGGGGAACAGGGCGACGTGGAGGCGATTTGTTTGTGGCCACCCCGTACGGGTTTAAGGCGTCTGGCAATATATAGATAGGGGGGCGCGCTGCATTTCCTATGCCACATTTCCTACAGGACACATCTCCTACAAGTTTAGCCGTTTTTAGAGTAGTGACATATTTCCTACAGAGATACAGCATATCTCCTACACACAGTAGGTGTAGGAAATGTGCTGGGTACTAAGTTGTTATGTAGGAAATGTGCTTGACACTTGTTTTTGTGTAGGAAATATGACCGCCTATGTGTAGGAGCTGCGGCAGTATGGTGCATCCGGCATAACATGAAGCATTACAATGGCACTTTTTTATTTCTCACTAAAACATACGTATATGAAGTGAAACATTACAATGGCACTTTTTAAATGAAAACCTCAAGCCTGTCATGAATGGCAGTGCGACAAGTGGGACATGTTGCAGGGTTGTTATTATCTGCTGCTGATACAAGGATAGTTATGTAATCTGCACAGGAGGAAGCGTGTCGACAGGGCAGAACAACTGTCCTTTCCCTTCGCCTTAGGCAGATGCTGCACCGAAGTTCGGGAGGAACATCTTGTGCACCAGCTCCGTTGTTGTCAGGGCCCGATGCTCATCTCCACTCTCATCCCCACTCTCATCAGCACTCTCATCAGCAGTGTCTCCAGGAAGTTGAAATGATGAAACAGAGCTATCAAATGTGTAAGCGACAGCATTGATGTATTGGGTCAATGTGTATGTTCCAATCTGTAATTTTTCTTTCAAGTTCTGCCTGCGCTCAATGTTTCTAACAAACTTCTTTTTCTGACGAGTGATGTCCAAACCAGCATCAGATTATTCAGATGTGTTAGGAAAGTGTAGATGTTTGGCTTGTGCTGGCGGACAATGGCTTTCAGTCTGCTGTGATATGACTCTGCATCATTGTTAGTTCCACGAGAAAATTCGAAGACAGATATCCGTTGTGGAGTGACTTTTCGAATCCAGTACTCTGTGATGTAGGTTTTGAATGCTGTAATTTTTGCCTGGGAATGATCATTCACGTCAAAATTTTCTTGGAACAGAGAGTCAACTGCTTCATGCATCCGATTGGCTGGCACATAACTTTTTGTCATAATCTTTTTGACCCACTTATTAAACTGCTTGTTGTCGTTGTAAAGTTCAGTTAGCCTCGGTTTCTGAATTTTCCGGTATAGGTTTTGTGAAAAGTGGAACTGACAGCCCCCTATCTGAACCTGTGGCCAGCAAGAGCGAATTGCTTTACCAGAACTGCTATCAAAATCACCCATTGCTTGTTCGGGATTCAGGTTGGGGATGAGTTCCTTCATTTTTTGCATTGTGAGATCGTACAACTTTTGAGACTTTGAGGTCATCAAAGTGAAGATGAGTGGGAATGAATGACCTTTGTAAAGGCCAAGCAATGTGAAGAGCTGGTAGAAGAGTGCAGGCACAGTGTAAAAAGTACCGTCAAAATTCCATTCCTTAATTGTGGTCATCAGTGGTACCAGAGTTAGAGAGTAAAAAATCATTGCCAAATGACCACTTCCCTGATCTGTGATAACAGATCTGAGGTTTCCGTTAAAGGCCTGGGCCTCTGGGCTTTCTAGAATGTTGGTACACTCCTCTGGAGTGTGTGGTTGCCTCGGTTGAATTCGGCGCTTGGCTCGAAGCATGCTGCGCTCTACAGATGAGAAAGACACATCTGCTCCATGTGGGTGATGTCTTGTTACCCGCCTGAAGATCTCGGAGTTGCTGGTAGAGCCCACTTCCTCAGCAGCCTTCCTCTTGAGAGTGTTCCTCAGATCTGTTGCAGAAAAGTCGGATGCTCCATGGTTGTGACCTTGCGTTGCTCTGATGACACCAGTTGTCTGTAAAATATGACTGCCTAATAATTCGAACAACACCTCACACCACCACCACCATAGAACAACACCTCACACCACCACCACAGAACAACACCTCACACCACCACCACAGAACAACACCTCACACCACCACCACAGAACAACACCTCACACCACCACCACAGAACAACACCTCACACCACCACCACAGAACAACACCTCACACCACCACCACAGAACAACACCTCACACCACCACCACAGAACAACACTTGTGCATAACTTAGATGGCGCTAATTATTAGATGGCCTAAATTATTATTTTTTATCAATATGCCGCGTACAAATAGTAAGTAATTGTCAATAAATACAGGAATATAAGCACCTCAGTAATTTTGTACTCAACATGTTGATTAAATCTCACCAAGCTCCTGGTCTATAACATTTTACAACAAGTTTTACCTCCGACAATACGGCTCTTCCTCCACAGTTGGGGTGCTGAATGCAACGCAGGTACAGTTTGTTGTTTCTGGCCACATTTCGGAGGTACCGGAATCCAGAGTTGTCTTTGTAAACCACTGCACTGAAGCGGATGTTCCCCTCAATACTAGCTATGCTTGGTCCAGGAGCAGTGGAGTACAAGGTTCAGAAATGCCGTCTGTCCCGTCGAATGGAGAAACAAATACTGCTGGATCGAGACTAAACTCGACTCATGTCTGAATGTGAACGATACTTTTCTCCCTATAATGGTTGCTCCATAATACTGCGCAGAACGGACATGTAACAAGCTAAGTACTTGTTGACTGGTCAAGGTCGTCAGGAGTGTAGTGAGCCAGAAGCGCCCAGTAGAGAGGCGCCCCGATAGAGGGAGGGGGGGCGGCTACACAGTGTAGGAAATATGACAGAACAGATTATTGTGTGTAGGAGATATGCTGTATCCTTGTAGGATATGTGACAGAACAAATTTTTTGAGTGTAGGATATATGCTGATCTCTGTAGAAAATATGTCACTACTCTAAAACTGCTATATTTGTAGGAGATGTGCCCTGTAGGGTACTCAGTTTTTGTGTAGGAAATGTGCTGGATACTTGTTTTTGTGTAGGAAATATGACCACCTATGTGTAGGATACGTGGCAGTACTCCAGTTATTGTATATCTGTAGGAGAAGTGACTACGCCCCATAGATAGATAGATAGATGTAGATATAGACAGATAGGTAGGTAGGTAGATAGGTAAATAGATAGATAGATAGATAGATAGATAGACATGTAGATATAGACAGATAGGTAGGTAGGTGCATAGATAGATAGATAGATAGATAGATAGATAGATAGATACTGTAGATTTCATCTGCTCCATTATATTCTCTCAAGCTCTTGTTACATTCGAAATCAATTGCAACTGGAACTCTGTAACTGTCCTGTGGACGGGCAATAGTCTCCAGTTACAGTTTCTTACAATGACCTTATCTCCACTGGGGAGATTTGGAATTATGTCCCATCACCAATGGCCCGTGCCAGGACACATTAGCTGGGCCTGTCAGATTCCTTGCGCAGGTCGCATTGAAGTCTCCAGTAGACCCGACCAATTTATCTTTTTCACAACTTAATACTGATATGATTCTTTCTGACATACACTTCTACTTCGAGTAAAGAATTTGGATTTTTTTTTTCTATCAGCTGTGGCCAATGCCAGGACACATAACCTGTGCAGTTCAGATTCCATGCACTGGTCCCATTTAAATCTCTAGTGGACATAACCAACATATCTCGTTCACGACTAAATACTGATATGACACTTTCTGACATGCCCTTCCACTGCTCATAAAGGATTTGGATTTTTTTTCCCATCAGCAATGGCCTATGCCACGACACGTAACCTGGGTTCTTCATATTCCTTGTGCAGTCTCCGGTTCTCCTGGAATCGTCAAGAGACTCTGAGGTCGGAATTACAATAATACCCCTCCCCCCTCCCCCCCAAAAAAAAAGTCTTCACGTATGTAAGATGGAGACTAATCAGTTGGGATAGACTTCTAGAGTTTTTCCCTGAGAGACCAACAGCGAAATTATCAATAGCATTAATAGTCCCCTATGACTCGCTCTCGGGTGAAACTAATAGTCTGGTGTTAAGAGTGAATTGTCCTAACCATGGGAGGATTCAACTGCTTTTACAGTACCAAAGACTGTCTCTGTTGTAATAGGGGTTGTAGTGATGGTGGGTGTTGTGGAATGCCCGTGGTGGTACCAGGAGCGGCCTGGCCAAATGTGGGTAGTTATAATTCAACCAAAGTATCTTGTTGTTGGGGGTCGTTTGTCTGCCACCACTCCGCCCTTCTGTTATTGCCTTCCCCCCTCCCTCCGTTCCCATGCACCTTCCCCTTCCTCCTCCCCCGCCACTCCCTAAAAGTGACTGCATAGTTGAAAATGTAGTGGAGCGTTTCTTGTGCAGCAAAGCATAGGGCCCGGCGGGGTGTGCTGTAAGTCTGGTAATAATTTCGTTTCCAACGTGTCATGAAAAGTTCATGCTTGTTTTCTGGAGACTTTGGCTATACAAGAAAGAACTAGAGGTTGAAAACATGTAAACATTTCCCCTTTCCGAGAATGTTAAACAAGAAAAGCCCAATCTCGTTTTCATTCCGAGAGCGTTGTAAATCATGACGATAGAAGTCTACATCAGGATTGACCAGCTGTGTAGCCTGGATAAAAGACCGAAAATAATAGCTAACGTTTGGATTTGATTATCAGCTCACAAACAGTTTGCGTTTGGTCTCTTCGCAATTTATGTGGTGATAACGCTATGGTGGAAACCGTCTGTATTTGCTACTTTTCTTTCTTCTTTCTTCTCTCTTCCATATTCTATTAATTTTGGTTCCATTCCTTCATCTCTTCACCGCAAGTATCCCCAGACTCCCTTTTCATTTCTTAAAATCAGGCCTTCTAAAGGGCGTTATGATGTCAGTAATCCAAATCATACGAACAAAGAATTTGTGGTATCCTATGTTCTTGACTGTTCATTATATAATCATCATGGTAATTTGCGGAGATGTATTTCAGTGCATTATAGGTGTGTGGAGACCATCCTGCATTCTCAAAATGTGGACAATTGTTACTTTATCATTATTTAAAACAATAATATCCTCTGCATTACTCGTGTTAAGTAACGACTGTCCGACCTTCTCACTTGCCGACATAATGACCCAGAGGTGTGGGAGGTGGAGCGCAAGGGGCTAATACTTCAGGTTGCCACAGCACTAGTGGAGGCGCCGCCCTGTTCTACCAGACACACCTACTGAGGAGTTCTACTAATTACTAGCTTGGAAAATTGCGGACTGTCTCAACCCTCGGCTGTGTAGATTATACAGCATATGCAACAAATTTTTTTTACAAACAGTGGCCAGTAACACTGGAAGACGTAAAAGAAGCGATAAACCGATGATAACTACTCTGATGTTAACCCACTCATGATTTGGATAATTCTAGCATCCTATCCTAGCTAATGTCAGACGATCTGATTAATCTCTGTAAATCTTAGAAACCTGAAAGTGATAATACGGCGCTCTTGACCTCTTCCATGTTATGAACTACTCAAGTACGGTATTCCGTCATACCCCAGATGGATTTATTATTCTGAGCGTGGATAACAGGAACCTGAGAGTTACCTGCACTACACTTGAACAGCGCTTCCTTTCTAATGAAAACATGGCATAAATAGATATCCCGTAATGTAGACTCACCGGGAGGAGCAAGGGATCATGTGACGTGGAAATGTGTACCAGGGAGGGAGGTGATGTGAGTAGGGGAGGCAGCGTTGGTGAGTCATGGTCCTGCCACCGTAATATACTGCACCACCCCAGCCCTGCCACCTTCTCATGTATTATTGCCGCGCTGTTCATCTTGTGCATGACACCCTCACTCCACACAGGAGTGAGGGTGTCATGTGCTTATTTAGTTTGACGGTTCTTTGTCCCCTCGTAGAGTTGTTTTTGTTGGACAGCCTCGTGAACTGCTTTGTCGGAGGAAACTTGTGTCACGGATGTAGACAACTGACTCCACGAGGTGGACCTATGTTCAAATATTCTTAGATTTTTTTTTTTTTTCACACCTGTACTGGACAGTTTGACGCGTATTGTGGTGGGGAGTACCGCATAACATAGGAAACACGTATCGTCTGTCTTGATATCTGATTCATTTTTGTGGGAGCAGAGGTCGGACTTTTGATGATTTTAAAATCTGCATGTGTTGGAACATGAAGTGCCCTAGGGAAAAAAACATTCTCTGCATCTCTGACTGCGACGAGCTTTTAGAAGAATTCGTAGAAATGAAATCAGTTCATTTGCTAGTATTGGTAATTCTGAAGTCATGATGAATGTCATGCTGAATCACACCACAAAATTACAGAATAATTTTTGTATTAACTACACATGACTAATACTGTTTTTGTTGTTGTTGTTGCTAATATAGAACAGATAAAACAAAATAACATGTTCTGTCTCCCAAATAAGTCAAATATAAGAGAGCCAAAACCAAAATCATGCCATATGGACGTGCCTAGAGCAATATTTTTGCATATTTTAGATCCTTGTAGCACCTGTTCCTCTGTGATGTTTTGCAAGTTAAAGAAGTAGTTCTTTTTGTTTGTGATTCATGTCTTATAAATATCAATATGGTTCTCTTAAATAGCACACTAAAAAATATGAGTGTACAATATGCAGAATGAAATTGTTACAGAAGATTTTATAATAATATTCCCTTGTATGTTAGCTTATTTTTCTTCTCCGTATGAACGTATTCAGAAATAGTACACTATATTATTATAGTATATGCTGTGATAACTTATGCAGAAGAGACGCTAGAAAGCCTGCAAATATCACAAGGATATGACCCACTGACACACTGCGTTTGACAGTTCATAAAGTTTGCACTCAGTCACTCTAACTTGACCTAAAATTACCATTGTAAATACTGAGCAGCAACTGGACATTAATACTAGTATGGGGTATTAATAACGAAGAAATACTATGGAAAGTTAGGGAGCCACAGTACTGTCTTATTCTGTCAGTGATCTATCTACTTGTGAATTGTCTTTAAGGGACACATCTCCGTCAAGTTAAGATGTACAGCGAAGTTGACTACTTTGATTAAAACTTTTTTCATTTTAGCTGCGACTAAGCAGTTTTGTGCAATTTAGGAGAAGCTTTTCATGAACTCCTCCAGTACTGTAAACCTTTTCCAAGTTCTGTAACCTCGTCTGGAGGTAGCAAGAATTGACACAGAAAAAGTCAACTCAGTAAATAGGTTTAGAAAAGGAGTATAATGAGAAGGAGCCCTCGAGAGTGTAACACCTTCGGCCGACAAATGGATATATGGCTGAATATTAGACTTTGCCGTATAACCTTCATCTTCAGTCTTTTATTCTCAATATCGAATTACTGCATTCTGCCTTGACCATCGGCTCTTTCATCAGGTATGGTCAAAGCCAGACTGAAACATTTTTCTTAGTTGACCATGCCCTGTGATCTCCAACTTCTCGAAATCGATTGTCTTCATCCTTGGCTGACCATCATTGTTTTCACCTAGTTTGACCGAAATCGAATAAAACTCCTTTGAGTTACACATTCTAACACTTAACTTTGCCATGAAGCGGTGGCTTTTGAAGGACTCTTCTTAAAATCGAATCCTTTAATGACTGTTTTATCCCCAGTTTCATGTACACTATATCGGATATAAAGTGTTTAAGCTGACTTCCCAATATGACCTTGACCCTTGATCTGTTGTTCACAAGTCATCACCTTCGATCCTACCACAAAGTTTGATCCGAAACACACGAATCGAGCTTTGACTTTACCTTTTGACCTTGACCTTTGAGCGGGTGTTATCAAAATCCAATCACCTCGTTTCTGCTTTGCCCTCAAACCCTTCACGACCGTTGGTGAAATCAGTCAGAAGCTGTTTCCCATGCTGATTCTCAATCCTTCCACCAAATTTAGATAAATCGGATCAAAACTGCTTGGGTTATTTTGTTCACACACACACACACACACACACACACACACACACACACACACACACACACACACACACACACACACACACACACACACACACACACATGGCTAAAATCAATGCACTCTAAACTCTTCTGCTACTGCATGTGGTTGTAATTGCACCTAAGCTCACGATTACAAGGCAGGTGTTAAGTATATTTTGCCAGATATGTGTATGTGAGAGGGGGTGTTCAGTAGCCCAACAATCACACACCAATAGAAGGCTGATCCTGCAGCACTCAGATGAAACTAATTATTGTCTTATCGTCACAGTCTTTATATATTAAGCTATTCTGGGGATAATTATGGTGTGACGGTATTTGTGGATGTTTTTGTTACATGACATTGGGTTGCTTTCAACAACCCAGTTCATTGCTGCAGGTAATGATTTGTACCCCACCGTTCTGTCCAGGCAACACTAGAGGACACGTGGAAACCACCTAAAGAAAGCAGCTTAAATATATCACAGCCGAGATAGTTTAGGTCCACACTGTCTTACTCATTTTCCATCAAAATCTTGAAGTTAGCAGTCTACTGATACTCTTATTTTTTTGCTTACAATACTAGTCAGCTCTGGAATAGTCTTCCTCAGCTTGTCTCCCCCATTACGTATGATCGCCAGTCATTTAGGAGCAATGTGACTTGGTATCTTGAAGCGAACGGATCTTGATTTTTCGTATTAGCCTACTGACTTATTTGGGAGGGGTGAACTTTGCAGGATTTTCGCCTGTGGGTCTTTTTTACACCAAAATGTTAAGAGTCTGGACCCTCTTTATCACAATAATGTTTCTTATATCCCAGACACATTCATTATGCTAGTATAATGCTGCTTGTTTGGAGAACCAAGACCAATGCCGTTTCTTACTATATGCGAATTACGCGGTTGTATAGGGCCCCCGAAGCCACCAGGGGGCCCACGAGTTGCCATTATTGTTTTGTTTTTTAATTAAAATGTGTGTTGAGTCAGTTTATATTCATGAAATAAATTTTGTAGGGGGTACGGTGGACCCGCCAATTATTGTACAGTAAGTGCCATAAAGAGAGTAATGTAACTCTACCTATCTATCTATTGCCAAACGCCATAATCCCGTAAGGGGTGGCCATTTGACTTTGAGTTATTTGTTTTACGGGGAGGGGCACTAACCCCCCACCAACCCACTTGCTTTGTAGGAAGCACGTATGGTTTGGTTATATGGTTACCACCCAGCGTTGTAAAAGGTTTCTTGGCTTACAGGAAACCATTTGGCCTGTCACTCAATGTAAAGCCACCTGTAAAGGAAAGAAAAGCAATAAGAAGTGACAGGAAAGATGGGAAAAATAGGAAGAGAGGAGACCAGGCACAGAAAATGAATGATAAAGGCTAAGGAAGAAGTAGGCAGCACTACATCAAATGAGTGGATGATGGTCACCACCACCTACCACAAGTAATGTAAGTAATGTATTTAAATAAGAAACTCCCGAAATTGTACTCGTTTCTCCTGAAATTTTCAGTCAGAATCTCCTGAAATAGGAGCGTTCGCAGCAAGGCGCAATACTACATACCGCCAGAATTTTTAATTTCCGATTTTACTTTGAGGGCAATGCAGAACACCCATATATGGGTGTTTTCTTCATAAAAATATTATGTACAAGTTTTTCTCATTCATTTAAGGTGAGTCCCGTGCCTAATAATGAGATCACAAGATACTTGTGATGTTGTTCTAATGTTCTGCAGTATTGGCCATATACGTCAAAAGATGAAGATTTATCCGTTTACACATATGTACGAATATTTCTTGATTCATACTTTTATTCAAATACTCCCAGTGATCACCAGCAAAGGTATTAAAAGAAAAAAAATAAGAGTTTCTTCAAAGAGACTGCTTTTCCAATGGACCGAGATCGCAGGGGCAATAGTACAAACTCGGCAAAGAATCTATGATTCATCTTTCAACTCATATATGCAGAAACTTTTCAATACCTGAGAAGCAAATAATACTTAATATATGTCTAAAAAAATATTATTTACAGAAAATGTGCGTAGAACTGCTTATATTTCATCAATACCAACCATTATAACCATTGCTGAAATCCGTCACGTACAGGGTAAATAACGATCAGTACGACTAAGGGGCTATAGTGTATTCGTCTTTATATAAATTCACAACATTGTAAAGTCATGGATATTGCTGCCAAGTTAAATAAACAGATTTATCTGCTGCACAAAGATGGAGAAAACGGTCTCGGCCCCAGACCTCCAAGGTGCCTGGCGTACGAGCGTTTGTCAACAGACTTTGTAAACATTGAAAATGAGTGTATGTGCAAAAATTTTGAAGACGATGATGAAGACATGAAACTGTGTTCATGCAGATCACTGCTACTGAGGGGATACCAGCCTCCACCTGCTCACAAAAAACAGACGCAAAATGGTCATGAAGGGGGCTTAGTGTTACATGTATATAGTTCCACATTAACCGCAACATATATATTACTGGTTTATTTATTTTATCATTTGCATTTTCGTATGGATGCTAGTGTCATTAGCCTATGTTCATTCTTTGCAATGGCCTAATTTATTTTATGTCCATTCTCTGTAATGGCCGAATATGTTCATTCTTTGTAGTGGCCTACTTTATTATTATTTTTCGGGGGGGGGGAGAGAAGGGATATTTGTAGGTCTATGTTTAGTATTATCATTTGCAATGTTTGCCTAAATTTTGATTCCTTAACAAGTTCAACATTTCCTAAGATTTGAAATAAACATTTAAAGGAAAATGCAGCATCTGTCTCATTTATACACATTTGGGAGATGTTATAATGCAGATTTGGTAAATCCTGTAGGGGAGCCCCAGCGTGTCCCATTTATTATCATTTTCTGTAGGTTTAAATTGCTGTGGTCAGCTTCAAATGTTTGATTTGAATTTGAGAGAGAAAAAAAAGATGTTAAGAGTTTTTCACGGATCTAGCCTCATTTCCTCTTAAAGTGCACCAGATTGATACATTTAAATGTTAAAGGCGTGCCCCCGGACCACCTTAGAGGGTTTGGAATCCCCCCACCATAGTTTCACAAAATAGGGGCCCCCAAACAGCATTTCGCATTGGGCCCCCAAAAGGCTAGAAACGGCACTGACCAAGACCTTGGAATGCATGGGTAGCCTGTGTATCAGTACCCCACCTCGCCACCACCGGCGGCCCAGTTCCCTATTCACCTTGGCCGGTCTTCACACACTTGCACACTCCCTGTTTTCCGACAAGGCTCGCCATTGACTCCCTGCCACGTTCTGTATGCCTTGAATGCCTACCTGTCACTGTTTTGATGAACGGCCTCTTAAGTCTACTCCAGTATTTACCATTTTTCTAGTCTGGCTTGGACAGTATTTGCTCTGGCTAAACTTGGTTATGCTTTGTTGATCTTTTTCTCACTTGAGCAAGTCATTTTGGACGGAGCAGCTTTAGCCCTTTGAATGAGAGATTATGCTCATTTCAGCCAAGTGTTAACCTTAAACCTTTTCAGTCCGACGACATTTTATTTTACTTTATTTATGCAACCTCCAAATGATTTTATTCAGTTTAGAATGGATCTTTTAGTAATGAACTGGATAGTGAGGGTTATATCTGATCTCTACTGTTTGAAGTCTCTCCTGAACTGAATAAAAGTGCCTGGAGAGAGAGAGAGAGAGAGAGAGAGAGAGAGAGAGAGAGAGAGCAAAAATAATGTATAAATGGTCATCGGATGGAAGTAGTTAATACTCGTACCCTCACGTGCATCTATTGCAGTTGCTGTTGTTGTTCTTATTATTGCTCAGTCCTGGTCATGCCTGGTCTAGCAGACCCGTTGTTCCGCATGTAAGCAATTGTCTCTATGAGATCCTCACGTAGGTTCCCTTCAGTGTTGATGTTGTGTCTGCGTCTTAGTGCGGTGTATTGTGCAGTGCTTAATAATGTGAGTTATGGTGTGTGAGCCTGTTCTGCAAACAGGGCATAGTGTCACCTATGATTCCACCCACTCCGAACGTAAGCTGGTAGCTGAGGAGGGCTGGATGATGCCCAGATCTGAGAATAGCTGGGTGAACTCGATCAGCTGTGTTTAAGGTTAATTGTAATGGGTGGATATTGGAAGGGGATCTTGTAGTATTGTATTCTGATCAAGGTGTTGCATTGTCCTACTCGTCAAATGAATATGTAGGTGTCTCGTCATAGTGCTGGATTATGTGAAGGTGTAATGTTGTTGAAGAGGGTCTGATAAAGTTTGTGTGACGATTGGTTTGTGAGTTAAATTGTGTTATACGGCTTTGTCATATAGTATCAGGGGTGCAGTGTGTTGGCACAGGCTGCCGTGTTGAATTGTGTGACTCTTACGTCAAGATATTCTGTAACGTGAATTTGGTAATCCACATAAGTCTTGATCATTTCAGCCCAAAATTTAGATGTTTTATTTTTGCTGCCATTCAAATTATTTCATTCAGCTTAGAAGAGCCCCCAGGGAAAGAAGTTAAAGAAGGCTATATTTAACCCTCTCAGCCCGAAAAAAATTTACGAATAAAATGGACTGGACGTAACAACAATAAGGTAAAAACTGTCATCGTATTGAGGCCGTTGGGTTTTCAGTTCCTTGGATTTCTTTCATGTATGTAAAATCGTTTGGTATCAGACAACAGTAATTACTATTATAATGTATATTCATCCACAGCCGGGAGAGATCCCTGATATAGTATTCTTCCATTGCCAGGGTTATTCTCGGCTAAGCAATGCAGTGCCGTTTCGGCCTGAATAAATGCTCATGTGCTTTGCCGTGTTGTGACTCACTGATTAATCGAGCTAACAGTTAAACCTTTTTATTGTTAAGAATTCCCTCAGTTGATTAGAACCAGTTGACTTTAGCGGAAATAAAATATTTAGATGCGCGTAAGCAGCGAAATTGATGACGGGCACAGTTCAGTACTTTATTTGTTGCTAGGTTATCCCTTTGCTAAACAGATCGTCTGATGTTAGCAAGAATAGAATCTTTCTGATTTATATGGTTGTCAGAGAATTTGTGGAGACATGGTGTACACAGGATTATGACAGTCACGTCTAACCCGAGTAAAATCACCTGGCCATGCAAAAGAATTAAATGTTGGTACTTTATATTTGTTTCTTCGTCAAAGTGTTAATGAAGAGTTGTTTCTAGACTGTAAGTGACTAAAGACTGCTGAAAAGCGATGAAATCGTTTAATGGTAGCAAAAATCAAATAGTTAAGATATCTATCGTCTTCAGAATGTTAGGAATACTGGCCACTGTTCAACCAATTTTGCTTGATGGTACAGCACGAAGTAGCACAGAGCAGGAAGAATAAAAACCTTGACTGCACTGTGTTTGTTGCATGACCTTCAGACTCTACGTTGTCTCAGCGATAATACTGCTTGCCTTCCTAATGTGCTTGTTTCCTGAGTACGCACTCCGAAACCCAGACCATGGCAGACATTCAGTCTGGGTGTTGGAAGTACGCTTTTTCTTATTCTGGCATATGTTTGCATGCCAGCGGTTCGTAGCCTATGCCCTAGACACCAACACAGACACACACATTGCCATTACAACACTTCTACTCTTGCCTGCACTGCCCTCATCACAAGCATCTCTTCTCGATTCACAAGACCAGTTTGGAGAAGAGTTAATCCTGACTGTCACTCCTTCTAAGGAGAAGGTCCAGTCGTACACCGGACCTCAAATGGAACGATACTGATGCGACATCCAGCCTGCCAAAGTCTGCCCCGAGACTGATATTTCAGCCCTGAATGATAGTTCTGCTGCGTGTTTTCTTGTCTCTGTTTTTACATCGTGCCCATACAATCTGTAACAGTGGACAGAAGGTTGATGATGATGATGATGATGGTTGTGGGTGTGATGGTATTGATGTTGGTGGTGGTGGTGGTGGTGATTGGTCATCCTTATCCTGATCACATATAACAGATATTTTAACAGCCTGTCCTATACCGAATTGCGTGGAGAGATGCAACGTACAAGAATCTCGTGCAGATTTTATTCTTTTGTACATTTTTTGTACAATTGGACTGTGGGAAATTGTCTGTGTACGGTAGTGGGAAATGGGGAGACATGTCAGTGAGATGGATGTGTGGGATGTGGTAGTGTGAAGTGTGGCAATGTGAGATGTGTGTGAGATACGGTAGTGTGAGGTGTGGCATTGCGTGTGTTATGATCGAGTGCTTGTAAGAGATGTGGTAGTATGTCGTGTGATGGTGATGTATGGCAGTCCATGGCATGGTAGTTCAAGCTGTGGCAGTGCATTCTAACTGTGAGATGTGGCAGTGTGTGGTGTGGTAGTGTGAGGGGTCGTATTGTGTGATATCGTAGTATATATATATATATATATATATATATATATATATATATATATATATATATATATATATCTTTATGCGTATCAGTGGCTCTCATATCATGTCATGATCGTCATCGACATAACTATCATTTTCATCGTAACCATATTAACAACTTTATGAAACAGTTAGGTAAAGGAAAACACAATAGAAGAAAAGCTATCCCAAGAGTTCCCAGGAATAGTTGGCCATTCATTCGTTCATTCATAGTTCAGGCTTACAAACACTTGGTATATAATGTATGAAAACTTTCATTTGCTAATCATGCGGCTGCACGCATTCTAGTCCAACCTTGGCCAAGGAACAATTCAATTTATTTTATTTTATTAATATTTATACAGTTTTGATGATCCTTCACAAGATCAACCGACATGTTATAAAAACTTTCTCTGTAATACCATTAAATCAGTCCAACCTATAACGTACTCAGAAAAACGGTGGGTATTAACAGCTTAGTGTGAGATGTAAAGGTATGTGGCACGTAGAAAAATTACTGAGGCTCTAGGGAAGGACTCATACATCGACAAGGAGCACCCAAAGAGTACAACACCCGCACCCTATAATAGGTTAAAGTGCCTGATATATGACTTAACCCTGTGTTTGATCTCAGACCAACTGTTCTCAACATCGATTTACTTAGGTCTTGCCTGGCCCTCAGTCCATCCAGTAAGTTTGGCCCAGATCGGTTCAAGACTGGCTTAGTTGACCTTGCCTGTGACTCCGTCATTTTTCTAACTAATATTCTCAAAATCGAACATTTTCATCCTTTGCCGATGCTCAGTCCAAAAACTAATTTTGGTTCAAATCAGGCGGTCGACCTTGCCATCTGACATTGACATTTGACGGATTGTTCTCTCAAAACACAGCCAAACAAACAAATCTCTTCATCTTTGCTTTATCTGATCCTTGCAGCAAAGTTTGGTTCATGTCGGACAGAACCTGTTAAATTTGGCCTTGTCGTATGAGCTTGACCTTTGACCTGTTGTTCTCAAAAGCCATTGGGAAGAACTTGGCATACCCACAACCTTACACCAAGTTTGATTAATAACTGATCAGAACTTTTGTTTTTCACGCAAAAACACCCACAGATAGAACTTTGACCTTGCCCTGTGGCCTTAACCATTGGCTTGAGTGGTCTTCAGATCAAATTCCATCGTCTTTGCCTTACCCTTAACACTTACACCAAGTTTGGCCTAAATCTATTTTAGAATGTTTAACATGACCTTGCTGTGTTACCTTCACCTTTGACCTATTGTTATCAAACACTGTACGTCAACACCTTTAATCTTCAACCCTTCCACCAAGTTTGATTAATCTCGGACTAAAATTATTTTGTTCACACACACACACACACACACACACACACACACACACACACACACACACACACACACACACACACACACACACACACACACACGCACGGACAGACAGAAACACAGGCATACGCCGTGCAAAATGATACACTGCTTGGGCTATCGTATGAGCGGAAGAAAAAGTGACAGGTATGGTGACCGCGACAATCCAGAAATGGAGTAATGAGACGAGTTAGTCGGAGGAGAAAAAAGGGGGAGTATATCCGAAATATGAGGCTTGGAATAAAAGAGGACAGTGGACTATATGTACAAAGGCTAACAACCGATACGTTAGAGTGGCGAAAGATGAGAGATGCCTTTATCCTGCTGTACAGTATACAATCTGATGATGATGGTAAAGCATGAGGATGGTGGTGTTATACAAGTTGATGATGACGGTAAGGCATAAAGGCAATGGTGGTGGTGGTGGTGATGATGATGGTGACGACGACGACGACGATGACGGCGATGATGATGATGATGATGATGATGGAAAAGGAAGAGGAAGTAAGGAAAAATGAAGTTATGGAGGAGATACTGTAGAAACTAGGAGCAAAGGAGAATGAGTCGTAGTTGCTTTGTTCATATACGGAACGCAGTAGTGAGATGAGGAGGAGGAGGAGGAATAAAAGAAAAGGAAAAGGAGGAAGAAGAAATGAAAGATGGAGACTTGAGAGGCAAAAGCGAGTGAATAATGATGATGGGTCGCAGCTGCGTTGTTCTCTGTGCCTGTACAACTGATGAAGCGAGACTCATTTTTATATCATTACCAATTAGTTTAACAAGAATTCTTTAGTTTCCGTCGCAGCTCTCAGGAAGTGTACATAAACTTTTGACTCGACTGTACGCAAAAGGGGAGGAGGAGGAGGATGAGGGAGAAGTGAAGGGGGAGAGGGAGGAGGAGGAATGGAGGAAGAAGAGGAGGTAACAGAGAAGGGTGGACAGGGGGAATGAAACGAAGAGGAAGCGAACATCAGTCGGAGTTGTTTTGTTGAGTCCACAAAGACAGAGGGTGATAGTAGGGAGGAGGAAGAGGAAGTGGAGAGGTAGGAGGCTGTGGAGACAAGAGAGAGGAAGTAAGGAAGGAAGAGCGAGTTTAAATATAAGAGGAAATGGAGAAGGAAGGGGAAGTGGAGAAGGAAGTGGAAATGGATATGGAAGAGGAAGTGGATAAGGAAGAGGAAGTGGCTATGGAAGAGGAAGTGGATAAGGAAGAGGAAGTGAAGAAGGAAGAAGAAGTGGAAATGGAAGAGAAGGTGGAGAAGTAGGAAAAAATGGAGAGATTGGAGGGAGGTGAGGGATAGGAGAGAGTACAGAAGGAAGAAGACTAGAGAAACAGGAATGGAGAAGTAGCAGGAAATGAGGGATAAGAGGGAGGAGGTGAAGAAGAAACAAGTGGAAAAGGAAATGAAGGAGAGCACGGGAAAAGCACCAATGGATTTGCTATGCCGTTCACAGCAAAGGTGAGGTGAGGTATAGGATTAGAATGATGATGATGATGATGATGATGATGATGATGATGATGATGATGATGATGTAAAGGAGGAAAAGAACAGGGGGAAGGGCACATTAGGAGAAAATTAAGGAAGAGGAAGTAGGAGAAAATTAAGGAAGAGGAAGTGATGAAGGTGGAAGTGAGGAAACCGTCAGTTGGAGTTTCCTTGTTCTGGTACACGTGGTGGTGGAGGAAGTGAAGAAGAATGCTGCTGCTGCTGATGATGATGATGATGAGGAGGAGGGGGAGGAGAAAGAGGAAGGGGAGGAGAAGGAGGAAGGGGAGGAGGAGGAGGAGGAGGGGAATCTGGAGCAGAAGAAGAAGAAGAAAGAAAAGGAAGGGGAAGCGGGAAAGAAAGAAAGAAGAGACAAAGAAATCTAAGAAATTATCAGTTAGAGTTGCTTTATTGAGATTCACAAAGGCTGTGAGGTGACGTAAGGCGGTGGTTGTGGTAGTGGTGGTTGGGGTGGTGGTTGGGGTGGTGGTGATGGTGGTAGTGATAGTGGTGATGTGGTAGTGGCAATGGTGATGTGGTAGTAGTGGTGGTGATGGTGGTGGTGAAGAGATAAATTGTAAAGAAGAGGAGAAAGAAGAGGAGGTGGAGGGGTTGGGTAAACAGTAAGAGAAAAAAGTTAAAGGGAAAGAAACAAAACCTTAGAGGTGAGGAGTGAAATCTCGGAAAACATCAGTCGGAGTTTGTTTTGTTCAGATGCATAGAGGTGAGGGGAAATGAGGTGAGGTGAGTTGAGGTGTGGTGGTGGTGGTGATAGTGGTGGTGGTGGTGATGCTGGTGCGTGTGTTGGCAGGTGGACTCTGGTGCCACCTGGGAGGGTCTTGGCATCAGCACTACCAGGTCAAGGGAAGGTGGTGGTGGTGGTGGCAGCGCAACAGTGCCTTCTTCATTCCCTCACCTGTTGCTGCCTCTCCATGCCTCGCCCTGCCTCTCCATGCCTAACCCTGCCTCTCCATGCCTCCCTCTCCCTCTCCATGTCTCACTCTGTCTCTCCATGCCTTACACTGCCTCACCATGTCTTACTCTGCCTCTCCATGCCTCACTTTGCTCTTGTATGCCTTACTCTTCCTCTACATACCTCACTCTGCCTCTCTATGCCTTACCCTACCTCTCTATGCCTCACCCTTCCTCTCTGTGCCTCACCTCACCTCTCCATTCCTTTCTGTACCTATCCACTCTGCCTAGTCATGCCTCACTCCTGCTCTCCATGTGTCACTCTGCCTCTCTGTGCCTCACTCTGTCTCACCCTGCTGCATTTTGCCCTTTGCCTTACACTGACCTCACTTAGACTCATTCTGCCTCTCCATGCTTCACCCTTCCGCATATTGCCCTGCCATGCCTCTCTCTGCCTCATTGTTCTTGTCATTGCTTCGCTCTGACCTTCCCCGCCTCACCTTGTCTTGTTCTGTCTTTCCTGCGTCACTCTGCTTCTTCCTGCTCGTCTCTGCCCGTCCCTGTCTCTCCCTGCTTTTCACTGCTACTCCCTGTCTTGCTCTCCATCTCTGTACCTCACATTGCCCCCTTCTTCCTCACCAAACTTCTCCCTGCCATCATTTGGCTTCTGTCTGCCCCTCCCTTTGCCATCTCACTTCACCACCGAAACGTGCTGCAAACAGTCATTAATGCTGACATATTCATTATTGGTAAGTTCTGCCACATCATTTAGGATTAGTAAAGAATGTTTAACCTGAGACACCGAATGCAGGACTCTGTGAACCATCTCATTACGAGTGATAACTCCTTAAGTGATTAACATCGTCTGGCAAAAGCAAACATAAAATAGAAAACGTTATTGCACTAAAGAGAACAAACAGTTAATGAGATTTGTCTCTAACCTCTTCATTCTAAAATATATCTTCAATTATGAAAAAATCCAATTGACCAAACATATGATTAATTCGGCGCTGTGATGCTCAAGAGCTGAAGAGCAGTTTTCCAGCCCCTTCCCTACGAATATAAATGTATGGACGCAGCAACGTGATATAAAAATGACGTCATGGTATGGAAGTGATAAAACACACTTTCTTGTGGTGACATTTTTAACTCCAGATCTACGAGAAGGTTTCCTGAAATAAGCACAGGCACCAGATATAATGAGAATAAATAGAAATGGCGTCATTTTGCTGAAAGGTTAATTTTCCTGGATAATGCATTTAATAGAACTACTCTGTACATAAAGGAGACAAAAGGTTACTAAAACATTAGTTAAGGCAGTGACACGCACACCGAGATAGCCACATACATCACTGTCATCGTCGTCGTCTTGCCGTCGTTGACATTATCATTATCATCATCATGACGTTACTGCTTTCCACTGTTATGAACTGGTTGGACTGATTCTAGACAGGCAAGGGGTGAGAGATTGTCATCAGAATACCCAGGTATCCACATTAAGGTGTGAAACGTGTTTGAACGACCGGAACGTGTTCCAGTCTAGCAGCTGTTGATAAAAATAAGCAAAGTGCTAGGCATAAATGTTATTCAGAATCGCCATTTTCGAGAGTAGTTTCACATTTGATTTGGTTGAAGTGACTGTAGTTCTGTTGTTTGCTTTCCACAAAAATCAGATCAGCATGTCGCGACTTGACACCTGCGCCAGAGCACAATTTCCGCGCATTGCGTTTGGCAACAAATCATCAAACATAGTCTTTCATAAAATCTGTATTTCAGAACAAGTATTCATCATTTGCAAGTCAATCCTATGGTTTGAAGAGTGTTCCATCAAGCAAACTATGCAAAAAAAAAAAAAAAAAATCCTAACCCCAATTAGGTCAACACTATTGTAATTTTATTAATCTAGGCATTTTGTATTGAGAAAGTGTATCTCATGAGATCATATCAAAATTTCATAGATTTAAAACTTTTACAGTTCACATACTCAAGTTCAACATTTCCACAAACCTGAAATATTAGAGGCTCTCCCAGTCGACACCTTCATCCACCCGCTGTCCTGGGGGACAAACTTTGTGTGAAAGTGTTCTCGCAGACCAACTTTGTTCACTCTATCAAATTGTAAAATTATAGCAGACTTGCGACGTAATTAAATATGTTTGAGAAAAAGACTGATATTATAAATATATGAATGCCATTGTAATCTTTCAATGATGTTTACAGATTATTCCGCTCTGCATATAAATACATTTGGGTGAGGTTTTTGAGGTTGCGTTTATCACGGTTGTTGCTGGGTTTACTCGTAGCTAATCCTACTTAGTCCCTTTCAGGCGATGACTTCTTTTATTATATTCTTGGTACCACCAGACAAGTAGACGCAGATCTCGTATTTACACGGAGGAGTTTACTGATGCTGTGTTGCCTGTGGAGCCTGGTAGCCGTATCCTCGTGGGCTTAAGAGCCTCCTTGGCACCTGTTGCTTCCAGTGTGACAGTGATGAAAGGTGAGGGTGTGGAGGAGGAGGGAGCGAAGAGAGAAATATAAGTAATGCACGCAGGTGTTGAGGAAAGATTTAGGGGACAGGAGTGAAGAGGGAGGGTAGGAGAGGCAGGGGAAGGGAGAGAAGGAAGGAGGAAGAATGCGGGATAAGGGGGGAGGGAAGGGGGGAGGAAACAGACGAGAAGAACCTGATGAGGGGAGGGGGGGAGGAGAAGAAAGAAAATGGAGGAGAAAGGAGAGGTTGGGCCTGGTAATTAGAGGGTAGAGAAACAGAGAGGAATGGAGGGTATATGGAGGGGAAAAAATGGGACGCGACAAAGTAAGAGAGAGAGAGAGAAGGGTCGGGATGGAGGGAGGCGGGAGGGGGTAGGATTAGACAGAGTAAGATACATTGGACAGTGGGGCAGAGAGGGGTGATGCAGTTGAAATGAAGGATAGAGCAGGGTAGAAAAGAGGGAAGGTACAGGGGAGGGAAGCAGGGGGCACAAGGCAAGTCAGAGAGAGAACTGGAAGTAATTATACTCGTAGAGTGAAAAGAGGAATAGAGCAGGATAAGGAAGAAGGGGGCGACAAAGGAGAGGATGATGGATGGGAAGGTGGGTAGCACGGGTAGGAGGCAGGGCTGGGACTGGACAAAGGGAAACAGAAGGATAGGGTGGAGGGGAATTACAGCATAACGAGAAGGGAAGGGAAAGGAGAGAAACTGGTAATAGCACAGAGAGGGACGGTAGGTGAAGGTAAGAGCAGGACAGGGTAAGAAAGAGGGAATGGAAAGATAAGGGTGAAGTGAGAGGAAGAAGATAGAGGGAGGGGAAGGAGGGTGTAGGGAGTAATTGGGTAGGGAAAAATCAGGGACATAGCAGGGTAAGGGAAAGGGAGGGAGGGCAAAAAGGCAGAGGGAGGAAGGAAGGAGGGTAGAGGGAAGGGTGAGGCAGGTGGACAGTAGGGAAGGAAGGGATTATGTAAGTGAGGGGAGGGATGGCATGGCTTAAGGGAGAGGAAGGAGGAGGAGAAAGCTGAGGGAGGGGGGAATGAGGAGACAAGGAGGGGTGAGGTACGGTAGGTAGTAGCAAAATGGGGGAAAGAAAGATTACGTGAAGAAAAAGAGGAAAGGAAGAGGCTTAGGGAAAGGAGGGAAAGAGGAAAATTGGAAGACCGAGGAGACAGGGAGAGGTTAAGGGTAAGAGAGAGGGAGGGAAGGAGGGGAGGGAGGGACACATGGAGGGGTGAGGCAGGGTAGGGGATGCGGCAAGGTATATAATTAGCGGGTGGGCAGGCTCGGTACCCAGCTAATTCAAGCGCTGTCAAACATCAGTGTTTTGCCACACACACACACACACACACACACACACACACACACACACACACACACACACACACACACACACACACACACACACACACACACACACACACACACACACACACACACACACACACACACACACACACACACACACACACACACACACACACACACACACACACACACACACACACACACACACACACACACACACACACACACACACACACACACACTTTTTAATGATTAATTATTAATATTCATTTCTATTTAGCTATTTTCACTGGATCTCTCAGTTCATCAAAGCTTTGCCATCATCATCGTCGCCATCGTCGTCATCGTCGTCGTCGTCTTATTTCCCGTAAATACTCGCATATTGGGTCGTGTGGAATCTAGCAACATGCAAATGACAACACAAATGTAGGAGTAGTGCCAACTGGATGCTCAGCGGAAATGGGTTACGCCTCTAGTCTCTCATCATTCCAACTCTCAAAAGTCTTGGCGCAACACAACAGGAAAGAAATGAGAAGGCGGCAAGCAAAAACGTAAGATATATACTTAATGAAGCAATAACTGAAAATAATAATAATGATAATGATGAAATCATAAGCAACAGCATGGAGGGATGACATGGAACACTCATAGGATGCAACACCCTCACCGTTCAGTCTGTCTACCGCAAAGTCCCGTTCACATACAATCGTTGGGCATCGGTGGTTTGGTGTAATGAAGGATTACTAGAAAATAATCATGTAACCGTAAGGAATTAAAACAACTTCCCTACTTCTGATCTGGTGCTAATACCGTGATTCGTCACCGAGCTTCGAAACTGAGGAGCAATATGACTGGACACGAGAGGTGCACACTGAACGTTTTGAAGAGCCATAACGCTGATCCTTTGACTCTTCATTGTGCCCTTGACCTTTGACTGACTGCTTTCAAAATCGAATAACTTCATCCATACCTGGCTCTTAACCCATCCTCTAAGTATGGATCAAAATGAATCAAGTGTTTAACTTAGCCTTATCCTGGACACTGACCATTGACCTATTGTTCTGGAAATAGGATAATCGCATCCTTGGCTAACCTTAAACTGTTCCACCAATTTTGAACCAAATCGAATCAAATCTACATACTGGAGTCAACGAACTTAATCATTGACATTGCCCTGTGACCTTTACTTTTGACCAGTTATTTTCAGAAGTGAATTACTTCACCTTTTCTTGTCTCTCTCAACTGTTTCACCAATTTTGGTCAAAATCTGATATATGAGTTGACCTTGTCCTTGACCTATAATTTTTGAGCTTTTTTAGCCATAAAATAATAAACATCTGTTTCTCCGATGATTCTCACTCATTATGCCACATTTGGTGCAGTTCCATCCAATAGTTTACATGAACATGTTAACAGACAGACATTGACTCACCCACAGATGGACAGACAAACTGGACCAAACACCTATCTCCCTAAAGCTTGCGCACACTAGTGTAAAAGTAATAATAATAATGAAAAAAATAACAGTAATAATTATAATAATAATGATGATACTAATAATAATAATGATAATAATAATAGTAATAATAATAATAATAATAATAATAATAACTTGAACACTGTAAAATTGTCCAAGGGCAATTTTGATATAAAAAAAAAAAACTTTCCAAAACTATTGCCTACTGGAAGCCAAGCTACAAAAGGTCCTTGGGGTCAAGGTCACTGATATCATGCTTGTCACCTTAGGTCATCACAGTCTATAATTCCACCAAGTTTGGTGGATCTAACTTTAATCCTTCATGTAAATATGGGTGACGTCCGGAATATTCTGAAAAGTCCCCTTTTATTCCGCAGTCGAGGTCAAGGTCACTGATCTTGTGCATGTCACCTTAGGACATCACAGTCTATAAGTACACCAAATTTGGCGGCTCTGACTTTAATGCTTCATGGAAAATTAGGTGACATACCGAAAATCTGGGAAGTCCCAATATTCGACAGCAGGTCATCTCAAAGAATAATCAACAGATTGGAACTATACACCTTGCTCTACTGCGTCAGCCTTAAGACTGTATTGTAATAAAGTTTCAGCTTCCTAGCTTAAGCGTTTTTTGAGATAGCATGACCGACTCACTCTTCTGTGTTCCGGTTGACTGATTGCCACCATATTTGGCCAAAAGAAGCGGACCGCTAACTGACTAAGTTGACCAAGTTTGAAGGCTCTTGGCCTTTGAAATATAGCAAATTTAAAAGTAATACTAGTACTACTACTACTCCTAATTAGTTGGAGAAGAACAGGGAGGCTTTAGGAAGGGAAGAGGTTGTGTAGATCAGATATACATTCTTAGATCTTTAGTGGAAAAGTTTCTAGAGAAGGGAAAGAAGTTGTATGCGGCTTTCATGGATTTGGAGAAAGCATATGACAGGGTAGATAGACAAGGATTGTGGAAAGTGTTAAGAATATATGGAGTAGATGGGAAGTTGTTGAATGCTGTGAAGAGTATGTATGATGGTGCGAAGGCTGCAGTGCGTGTGGATGGTGAACTAAGTGAATTTTTCTCTTTGAAAGTTGGTTTGAAACAGGGATGTGTCATGTCTCCATGGTTGTTCAATCTGTACATGGATGGGGTAATAAAAGAGGTACAAGGTAGGGTAGTGGATGTTGGAGTGGCCCTGGTGAGAGAGGATAGTGTTTGGAAACTCCCACTACTGTTGTTTGCAGATGATACTGTGTTGTTGAGTGAAGACGAAGGGGAGCTGCAAGGCTTGGTGGATGAGTTTGAGAGAGTGTGTAAGAAACGGAACCTAAAGGTGAATGTAGGGAAGAGTAAAGTGATGGTCTTTGAGAGAGGTGAAGTTAGTGAATGTACAGCGAGGTTGGATGGTGAGGAATTGGAAAATGTGAGTACGTTTAAGTATTTGGGTAGTGTGATGAGTAAGGATGGAGGTTTGGAGGGTGAAGTGCTTGAAAGGGTACAACAGGGAAGAAAGGTTGCTGGTTCCTTGAAAGCAGTGATAAGAAACAGGGAAGTGAGCATGGAAGTGAAAAAGTTACTACATGACAGTATTGTGATACCAACTCTAACGTACGGAAGTGAAGCTTGGACATTGTTGGAAGGACACAAGTCAAGAGTGAGAGCAGTGGAAATAAGTTATTTAAGAGGAGCCTGTGGAGTCACGTGGAGAGACAGGCTGACGAATGAGGATATAAAGGAGCGTTGTGGTGTGGATGTGGATGTGATAGGAAGCGTTATGAGGAACACACTGAGGTGGTTTGGCCATGTGGAGAGGATGGAGGGTGAAAGACTGACGAAGAGAGTGTATGTGAGTGAGGTGGAGGGGGGAAGAGGGAGGGGGAGGCCGAGGATGAGATGGAGGGATGGGGTGGAGAGGTATATGAGAGAGGGGGGTGTGAGTTGGGAGCAGGGGAGTGAAATGGCGGGGGACAGGGCGACTTGGAGGCGATTTGTTTGTGGCCACCCCAAACGGGATTGAGGCGTCTGGCAATAGATAGATAGATAGATAGTAGTAGTAGTAGTAGTATAAGTAGTAGTAGTATTATACTGATAAACAGAAAACTTCCCACAGCCCTCTGGGAAGTTTTAATAATATTAATACTATTGACAAAAGCAAGATAGTTTCGCACAGGGATGTGGGAAGTTTTAATAATTTTGACAAGAATAATAAAACTTCCTACAAGGATGTTGGAAGTGTTAATAATAGTATAAACGGGACCCTGTGCGAACCCAGGGGAAGACAGTCAGAAATAGGCTGGAGCATATTATTATACCAGGTGGTAGGTCGACTTTGCTTGCTAGCACCATCCTCTTGCAAGTCATCAAAGGGATTCTCTCTCTCTCTCTCTCTCTCTCTCTCTCTCTCTCATATATATATATATATATATATATATATATATATATATATATATATATAGAGAGAGAGAGAGAGAGAGAGAGAGAGAGAGAGAGTACACACACACATACATATCTAGACAGATAGATAGTTAGATAGATGGATACACAGACAGATAGTTAGATAGATGGATACACAGACAGATAGATAGTTAGATAGATGGATACACAGACAGATAGATAGTTAGATAGATGGATACACAGACAGATAGATAGTTAGATAGATGGATATACAGTCTACCAGAAAAACGAGGCCGTGAATATCCCTGGGGTTTGCGTGTATTAATATCCATGACGATGCTCGAGGTATTTCATGTTCCATTTTTTTTTTCATGGATATCAACATATCTTTTAATTATTATAGATAGATAGATAGATAGAAATAGAGAGATAGGTAGATATAGATAGATAGATAGATTGATAGATAGACATTGATATAGAAACAGATATAGAAAGATAGATAGATATAAATATAGATATAGAAAGATAGATAGGTAAATAGATAGATAGATAGATATGTACGCATAAACGAGTATTCATACAGCAAAACACAAGATTGTATGAGACATCATTATTTTTTAGGTAGCAACTTGCACAATTGCCTTCAGTATCCTCTTTAGTAAACGGGATCTTCTTAAGTTGAACAAAATTATGTGAAAATACCAACAATTAACAAAGATTTCATAATGAAGAGATTAATTGACTGGAGAGGCTTACTATGATCTACGGTTACGGTTCAACAGTGTAGTGAGAGATGGCTGTGCGGGACAAAGAATATTAGCCCCTTCAGTTGGAGCATATTTTTAATAGTGGATATTTATTTACCTTCATCAGATTATTCATGTCAGATGAGTCAGTAGATAGTGAACGGAACAATAAAGATTATATCTAGCCCCTGCACCTCGAGTCGTCTCTCCTAAGCTGAATAAATCTAAAGTAGTCAGCAGGAAAAATGAAAAAAGGCGGAGATTTGACAGGGTTAAGCAAATGCCTCCATGGGCACATTACTCCAGATTTTGAAAATAATAGGAGCACATTTAATTTCTGGGGGGGGGAGGGAGATTCAAACAGCACCTGCACAAAACCGTTTCGCTGGCTAGTCACTCATTAGCTAGAATATTGCAATTTAAATCTACAAGAATGCTAAACTTCCGTATCGGTAGCCATAATATTTAAGCGCTAAAATGATGGGAATTTTGTGTATGGCAAAGTATAATTCCATTCTGCAAGCCAATCCAGCACCGGGCTCAAACTTTTCTCTTCGAGGATGATGGCGCTCACTTTAGGCTATCCTAACATATTAGCCACACAAGACCTCATCACCTAATCTACCATAACAAGCCTAATTTAATCAAACAGTTTAATCAAGCTTATCCTAACAGCCTGACTGACGTTACAGTCTTAACAACCTAACGTAACGTAACAACCTAACCTAACAATGAAACATAGCTTAACCTTACGTAATGGCCCAAGTTATTATAAATCAGCCAACAGTACACCCGTCTGGAAGAGAAACACTGTCCAACTTGACTATGTGTCTGAAATCTGCAGTGCCCAAACCGATGACTTGGCACCTCTGAGGCTGGCACAGAGCTGCTGGTGGTGGTGGGATGGGGTTGGGGGGTTGTCAGCTGGCAGTGGTATGGCTGAGGCGAGTAGGGTGCCAAACACATGACGTCCCGGGGCTTAGCAGACTCCTTGTTCATCTTCGTATACCAGTTTATTTCTGCATATGTTATACGTTAGTCTCTCGTATGTTATACAGTTGCGGGAGAGGGACTTCTTCACGCGGTGGCTCAGATATGATCACACATTCCTCTTCCCGGTTATACAGATATCCTTCATCTCTTCCCCATTATCTCCCTAAGAGAGGGTGGTGCAATGCGACGAAGGGCAACTTGAATGTTCTGTCCACCGGATTTACGTCCTTATGAGCCGGGAACAACAACAACAACAACAACATTATTAAATAGGAAATTCATAACCTATGCAGAATACGCCGATAGTTCATCCATCACTACTAGGGCATTTTTCTCTCTCTATTCTTGCTATCTCCAGAGACTGATTTTGCTCAAGAGAAACTTCATGAAAATGAAGACGGTTGTGTATAGAGTCTTCGTTAATTCTTTAATTACTGAGGGGCACTTTTTTGTGTGTGTGTGTGTCCGACTCTAGGCATAGGCTTCACAGCCTGCTCCCAAGACCCAGTAGTCCTCCTACATACCATACACCTCTACATGTCACCACTTCAGCGCTAACACCCACCGTCCATATCGAATACATGCCTGGGCTGTCTCACACACGGCTGGTGTATTGGTATTGGCGGGGATATTTTTACGACATGTTGACGAGTCTTCTGGTAGATCATACAAGCAACTTAACTTTCAGGTAGTGGCGCTGATGAGAAATGTTGACTTCTTAGCTCCAAACATGTTAATGAAGATGTAAATAACATACATGTAATTACTAAAGTATACTGTAATATATATGAGTCAATCCTTCATTCAGATGACGTAGTTTCGGTTTATTTTTACCATCCCTGAACAATGTTATTCAAACCAGAACAGACATAACGGGCAGGATGGCATGGATATAACCCTCATTAATCCCTTCACTACGAGAGCTCTCTCCTAAGATCGTCTGATGGTAAAAAAAATAAATAAATAAAATAAATAAATAAAAAAGCTTCGTTGAACTGAAGCGGTTTAGCGTGAGTGATCACCAGCGTTCACAGGTATCGGTATGTCTGACACTCCTGTGTGTGTGTGTGTGTGTGTGTGTGTGTGTGTGTGTGTGTGTGTGTGTGTGTGTGTGTGTGTGTGTGTGTGTGTGTGTGTGTGTGTGTGTGTGTGTGTGTTGGCATATGCATGGGGGAGTCAAGCGGTTCGTCCTGACCTTAATATTTACATGACACAGAGTCCCACTTTACCCCTCCACTCCAAGAGATCTTCCCTCAACTGAAGAGAATTGTCTGATAATATGAAGATTTCACTATAAAACAAGACCTGATAATTGAGGTTATTTTTAATTCGTTCAGTAATGCAGGTGTCGCCGAAGCTAAATAAATTCATCTGGTGGCAGCATAACTATAATTTAAAAGTCCTTTTCCCATACTAAAAAGGATAACCACTTCAATACAATAACCTCCGTTTTTATTTTAATCGCTCCGTCTCCAGGCGATATTATTCATCCTGAGGAGCATTTTCAAACCGGATGAATGAAGTGGCACTTGAATGTAATTTTTCTGGTCCTCGTCCTCACTTCCCTAGGAGAGAAAGAGGACTCGGAGTAGTCCATCTCACACATATCTGCAATCTACTGGACATGCTAATAATTTATTTCGTCAGTAACTTACCCGGGAAATCATCACCACCTCCAACATTACCACCACCAGCACCACACCCATCACCATCATTATCATCATCAGTTCCATTAACTACTATCAAGATCACATCATTATCATCATCCATCATCATCACTTTCACCAACATCACGAACATATATGGAGTAGATGAAGTAGATGGGAAGTTGTTGAATGCTGTGAAGAGTATGTACGATGGTGCGAAGGCTGCGGTGCGTGTGGATGGTGAACTAAGTGAATTTTTCTCTTTGAAAGTTGGTTTGAAACAGGGATGTGTCATGTCTCCATGGTTGTTCAATCTGTACATGGATGGGGTAATAAAAGAGGTACAAGGTAGGGTAGTGGATGCTGGAGTGGCCCTGGTGAGAGAGGATAGTGTTTGGAAACTCCCTGTTGTTTGCAGATGATACTGTGTTGTTGAGTGAAGACGAAGGGGAGCTGCAAGGCTTGGTGGATGAGTTTGAGAGAGTGTGTAAGAAACGGAATCTAAAGGTGAATGTAGGGAAGAGTAAAGTGATGGTCTTTGAGAGAGGTGAAGTTAGTGAATGTACAGCGAGGTTGGATGGTGAGGAATTGGAAAATGTGAGTATGTTTAAGTACTTGGGTAGTGTGATGAGTAAGGATGGAGGTTTGGAGGGTGAAGTGCATGAAAGGGTACAGCAGGGAAGAAAGGTTGCTGGTTCTTTGAAAGCAGTGATAAAAAACAGGGAAGTGAGCATGGAAGTGAAAAAGTTACTACATGACAGTATTGTGATACCATCTCTAACGTACGGAAGTGAAGCTTGGACATTGTTGGAAAGACACAAGTCAAGAATGAGAGCAGTGGAAATGAGTTATTTAAGAGGAGCCTGTGGAGTCACGTGGAGAGACAGGCTGACGAATGAGGATATAAAGGAGCGTTGTGGTGTGGATGTGGATGTGATAGGAAGCGTTATGAGGAACACACTGAGGTGGTTTGGCCATGTGGAGAGGTTGGAAGATGAAAGACTGACGAAGAGAGTGTATGTGAGTGAGGTGGAGGGGGGAAGAGGGAGGGGGAGGCCGAGGATGAGATGGAGGGATGGGGTGGAGAGGTATATGAGAGAGGGGGGTGTGAGTTGGGAGCAGGGGAGTGAAATGGCGGGGGACAGGGCGACTTGGAGGCGATTTGTTTGTGGCCACCCCAAACGGGATTGAGGCGTCTGGCAATAGATAGATAGATAGATAGACGAACAAGCATTATTATCATCAGTATCATCATCAACATTATCATTATCACCACCACAGTAACAACTACAGTTATCATTATAACCACGACCTTCGCCGACCTAACCCCATCTCCCTATATTCTACAACTGAGGGTGGGCCACAGAAATAGGAAAGGGAAAAGCACAAAAGTAGAAGCTGCCATTGCAATGCCCAAATGGGTAGCGGCTAAAAATATCTCTGCTGATGGTGACTCAAAGAACAAGAGTCTCACTGTATATACTCAGGGTAAACTAGGCCTCACCCGCCAGTGTAGCCAACAGCTGGTGGATGGCAGGTGTCAATGAACCATAGTAAAAAAGTCTATTAACTCTTATAGTAAGGTAACAGGATTTTTTTTTTTTTTTGTATTGCCACCATCAGATGATTTTATTCGCCCTATTAAAGACCTCCGGTGATGAAGGGGTTAACGAAGTGAGAGATTGACCAGGAGAGTGTATGACAGCGAGGTGGATGTAAGGAGAAGGTGAGGGAGGCCGAGCACGAGATGGTGAGATTAGGTGCGAGAGTATGTATGGGAGGGTGGTGTGGCGTGGGAAAAAGGGTTGTTGCTGAGTAGGGACAGAAGCAGCTGAAACTTCCTGTGTCTTGGCCACCCGTCCCACGATGCAGTTAGGCAATGGATGGATAGACGAAATAGCTGAATAAAAGTCCCTCTGACGTTTCTTTGAGTTCATGACTGTGAAAAAAAAAAAATGCTGTGCTGGGTTGTAGATGTATATAGGTGATAACTGTAGTAAAATCGCCATCCATTAATTAAATAATTAATTTATAGACCTATCTATCTGTCTATCTGTCTATCTATTTATTTATCTATATGCTTACGTGAAATTGTGTGAACTAAAAACACAGTACAAAGACTGTGGATGGATTTCATGAGGGTGTGCTGGTTTCCACGTTGACCAGTGGGTTTGAGACATGGGCATGGCATGAATATGACAAAAATAGGGAAAAAACAGTGAAAATGAGGATGTCATGCATAGAACATGGCTGGGGTGCGTAGGTTGAACGGAATAAGAATGACTAAGATTCGTGAATATGTTTGTTAAAGAGTCTGATTATTATATGATGGATGAGAGCGTGCGTAGATGACATGGTCGTATAAAGAGATTATAACTGAACAGAGAGGTGAAAAGGATATACGAGTAATTATGTGGATATGAAGAGAGTAGCGAGAAGGATATTATTATATGAGTCAGCGTAAAGGTATGAGGAAACGTGATGCTCCAAGGAGAAGGTCTCGCTAAGATAGGTTGCAATGACAGGTGTGTATGTGAGAAAGCAAGGTATGGAAGATAAAGAAGAAAATAAATAACGATAATTAGGATTGAAAGTATGATGCATGTACTGTAATACATAACGGGGGTTTCATTCCTTGCCTTCAACGGAACTACCCCACATTAGTTGCCAGAGTAACTTAACTGAAGAGCAGTTTTTGAATGTTATAAGTGTGAAGTGGAACCAGAGTTTTAAAGGCTTGATCAGTGGAAGAGTGGAAGTGAGTCACTTTTCACTGCACACTCTGTTAATAGCATTACTATTTTTTAATATGTAACCTACCAGCCTCATTTATTGATAGTAAATAAGTTTAGGATGATGGTGACGGTGATGATGAAGCTGCATATATAGGCCCCCAGCTTAGTACTTGCATCCTCTTGACTCATCCATTTGACGTCAGCAAGGTGACTAATCAAGTTATTTTAATTCCTTCACTACGATGACGTATTTTAGTCAGGTTACCATCAGAGGTTTTTTCTGTTGCTAGGAGCGACACCTGTTAGCAGAATGGTTAAGGAAGGATATATTTAGTCCCTCTGGCTCGAAAATTCCCTTCTAAAGCTAATACAATCGTTTGATGGTGGAAGTAACGAAGTAAAAAGAGACGTGCCGGGCGGAAGGGGTCGAGTTGTCTATATGGCTACCGTACACTCCAGCGTTGGTGGTGTCAAGCAGCTTTGTGTTTCCTGTGGCAGGGAAGGTAGGGCGGAATGGAGAAGCCTGCACTCTCTGCGGCAAGTCTTACAGCCTTTACAGCTTCTCTGTACATGGACTTTGAATGTCAGTCCGGTGAATTTGAAGCTACCGACAGTGATGACTTATATTAGGTCACAGATCAGTGTCATCAGTGTCTTGTACTGTAAATTCGCCAGACTGATTTTCAAACGCCGTGGAGATAGAGAGGGCTTTTGTTGCCGATAGTATTATAAGGTACAAATGATCGCCTACTATTTTACCTGCTCTGCTTCTTATTTCCCCTCTGCTGGGCAATATTCATAAGCTGAGAGAGGTTTGGTATGTGTCTCTGCCCATACATGATTCTCTGCTTTGATTCTGTACATCACGACGGAAGGTGACAGAAATGCCTCAAGTATGAGGCAACCTTAGTGTAACAGCAAACGAAATTTTTACCTTGATTATGCCTGTCGTCTCTAATGCACATCCTTAAAGAGATCGGAGAGCCTTACCTTGGATGCTGGAGATGGAGTGATATTACCTTAGACTTAAACCAGCCGATACGATGATGTTTTATATGCATTCTGGACACTGTCTGGCGAAACTCAGCTTTGGGGAGACCTCTCGTAATGAAAGGGTTAAGAAAGGCACCACCCTTTGTCACTGTTATTTGTTGCATGCGAATACTCACGCAGGTGTAACGGGAGTTAGACGTGAGCAGAGGAGGATATAGATGTAACATGCAGAGATAGATAACTCCTTCACTATTAGGGAACTCTCCTAAACTGAATGAAATCGTGTGATGGCAACAAGAATGAATTTAACAGATCTTTCTGAAAGGATTAATGCCTTTGATCACTAAAGGTCATACTCAGATATATGTGGATAAAGAGGGCATATATCATTATATCCTTCATTAACCTCTTTACGTCGTTTGAAAGAAAAGGGCTAACAGGGGAAGAGACACAGGGCCGAGCTGCACGGCGTAGATTGGGCAAACACATCAACCCATCTAAACCTGGGAAAACATGGAAAGATAATGAAGATAATTAACCTCTACAGTTCGAGGTGGCTCTTTTGTCGTCTGAAGCTAACAAGACCATAAAAAAAAAACGTCACAAGTGTACCGGGGCAGACGTGAGTAAAACTGTGTCAGTATTGAGGCTTCCTGGGTACGGTACGACCAGTCTGGGAATTTGGCCTGGTCGTGTGTGTGTTTGGCGAGGAGGACGGGGGTGGGGGAGGAAGAAGGGAAAGGAAAAGGGGAGAGGGGAAGAAGGGGAGAAATTTAGGAAGGGGGAGGGGATGGAAGGAATGAGAAGAAGGAAGGATGAGGAGAGAAAAGAAGGAAAAATGAGACAAAGGTGAGGGAAAGGGTAGAGAAAGAGGAAGGAAAGGGGAAAACAAAGAAGAGGGAGAAGTTTGTGAAAGAGACCGAGTAGCCAAATAGAGGCCCTACCTACAGTACAGAGGAAACCTATTGCAACCAGACCCTAAAGTAAAAAAATATGAAATAGGGCAAGATTAATATTTAGCCTCTTCACCAGCGGAGGTCTCACATTAAACTGAATATAATCATCTGAGGATATAAAAATATAAAAACACAGAGTTATACCGTAGAGAAAATACCATCATCCTGTTGTAAAGAAATAAATATTTAAGACATCACCGCAGAGAATGGGTTAACTAGCTCCAAGCCCATTTTCCTTCGCAGTTCATATTCTGCACATGGTATGCTGATATTTTCTTTCTAGTGTACCCAGCCAGATTGGATGATAGATATAAGATGCTTTCCAGTATTTCATCCTTAACATTATATTATGGCAGATCAATGTATGACACTAATATTACTTCTTGTGTTATTTATGCCTCTGTTATGAGATAAGAATGTAGCAAACGGGAGTATTTTTTTGTGTAAGAGACCAAATATATCGATAAGACACAAACGCAAAGAAGCCTCGGAGTGTGCGTGAATGTATGTAGTGTGGTATACTGTGTTGTTTTTGCTTGTATCTGGGATTTATGACAGTTTTACGCACACTGTGTCGACAGACGGGCATCAGCTGCAGAGGGGTTATTACATGCCACATACCAGAAAATTTTTCAAAAATCATTATCATTTTTATTTATTTATTTATTAATTATTATTATTATTATTATTATTATTATTATTATTATTATTATTATTATTATTATTATTGTTGTTGTTGTAACTTTCTATGATCGTTATCATCATCATCATCAGCAGCAGCAGTAGCATTGCCAATCATCATCACCAGTCATCATCATCATCGTCAATTATCAACACCAATCATCATGATTTTTTTCACCACCGCTAATACTGCCACCACAACCATCTAATTTCCTAAGATCACATGGGGAGACATGGTGGTTGGTGTGTGTGGGTGGAGGAGGGAGGGTATTTTTCAGCAAGGTTCTGTGATCTCTCTGAGTGTATAAATCAGACGCCCCTTTGTACCGTCGGGGGTACGAAACTACCGGCAACAAGAATGCTGGGCGGTGGGGCAGGCTTTTATCTACAGGTCAGAGGTTTTCCAGCTGCCCACTCCCTCCCCCCCCCCTTTCAGTCACCCTTATTGACAGTTTTCCGTGTATGGGTCGTATTTCGGGTCAGCTTAGGAGGCTTAATCTAGTCAGTTGTTTTCATTTTACGTAGATCCTTAACCCCATCTCTACCTAGTTGGTGACCAGAGTTAGTCAGGTCTATGGACAAGTTTGATTAGTAACCAAGGGCAGTCATTCCCACGGCTTAACTAAGGATCATTGATTTCACACATCTACAGCGTGGTGTTCAAGGTGCGAGAATGGGGCAGTTCAGACAGATGAAAACAAAACAAATTGGCTATAGTTAGCATCTCTTCCTTGCATTTTTTTTTTTTCTGAATATAGCATGTTAGTATTTCGTTTATATTTATACAAATTGTGCGGGAATTACAAAGATGTAAAAAACATACAAGAAAAAACGCTAATGTGAAATCTACAAAAGAAATCGTTAAGGAAGGTGTCAGAAAGTTTCCTTAGCAGACGAGAATGTCTCAAGGAAAGATAAATAGTCTCCTGCCTCAGCCATGTATCCAAATGACTGAAGATAGCAAACGTCCCCTTGTCAGGTCGTCAACACTGTTTTGCAATGTCTGTCAAGATCAGACTGGTAGTTACTTTTGCCTTTCATCTTACTTCCACTCACATCGACCTTCCTTGACAGTGTTAATGTCTCTTGTTTGTCTTGTCCTGACATAGGCGTCCACAAGCATTGCTTAGCAGAGATTTGGCGCCTCAACTCAGCTTCATATATTCAGTATTCACTTGATTTTCTTTTTATCCATCTACCTTATTTCCCTCTTGGAACTATATTTTCGTTGGCATGGGAGGATTGGTAGCACTTCACTGATCATCATTTTGCCTTTTACAACTGTATTATATTTCCTCACCCTGCCCTAGGGTAGAAAAGGAGGTGCGGATGATGATGATGATGATTTTATTTGTTATTAATGTAAACTGTGTGACAATATAAATGCACACATAACACACATGACAAATCAGGGTGAAATATGCAAAAATAATTCGCTACTAAGAAGTTCTAGAAATATAGCCCTCACTCATCGCCAGACAGTGCGGGCGTGGTCCCATAGCTCTGAACATACTGATCTCTGTGTACTCATGTTATTTTGCTGTTGTTTTTACCTCCATTCATATTCCACACCCTCCCTTCTCACCATTCATCATCTTCAGTGTAAAGTCAACAACAAAAATGTCGTTAACTCTCGCTGTGGTTTATATTCTGACACGACGAAGGGTTTTGAAATTACGATCATGTACGCCAAATGTTTTGTATATTTTTTTCTTGTATGTCATTGTGTAAGTAAAATAATATAGCATCAATCTGAATTATTAATCACTCAGAACATCCAGAAAAACCGAAACATCAGAAGTAGTATCGATCAGTTTAAATTCCATCCAGTTTGGGAATAGGTATGCTTCTTTGGTCGACCCTACGTCCACCCCTCACACTCAGCCGAACCCTCCCTTCTTGTCCCCCTCGGACCGAACCTGTTCTACTGTGGGTAAAAACGGCAGCATCAACACAACCCTCCGACACCCAGTCTATAATTTGTGACATTACGGCGTGAACAAAGCAGTCTCGTTCACCCTCGTCCCCACAGATACCAAGGCATTCATTGCATCAGACATTACCTTCCCTTGGTTGATCCTTCCTTCTCTTCTTTGACCCTTCCGACACCGCCAGACCAAATTCTGCCATCCCATGATTTACTTCTAGTTCCACAGCCTCTTGACTGAAATCCTATTATATGTACAGACATAGCGATATCACGACTCCATTTCCCAGCAGTTGTATTGCAGGCTGACTATTCTTTCTTATGGCACAAAAGGAGGGAGAGATCGTGCTTGGGGCTTCGTCTCTCTCTTTAATTTGTTTCGGCAAAAGGGTACAGATGCCATACTTTAGACCTCCATACCCATTTGAATTTAGGTATGTAGGTTAGTAGGATTATAATGTTGACGACGACGACGACCATGATGATGATATTGATTATGCTGACAATGTCAGTACCAATTACAGCATATTATTAACTGTATTGTTAACGATGTTAATATTGCTACAGTTAATAATGATTAATGGTGATAATGAAACTCTGCCAGAATATTGCACAGAATCTTCTTTCCCGGTATCACTGAATGTTAGAATGCTCGCAAAAACAAAAGCAATAATATCTCCCAGGCTTACATGACTCAGAAATCGTCTGGAAGTAAACAGAGAATGCAAAACTAGAGCTTGAATTGAGTGAATGTTATGGGTAGAGTACGACAGCATCTCTAACCTTTGTTTTCCTTTTCCTGCTTACTCTTAACCCCATATAACATTCTCAGGCTCCTTTGTTTCACACTCTACAGTATAAGATCGTCTTAGGTTAGTTGTGGTAGAATACTAGAGTGGTTCCGATTATACAGGATTTCATAATGGTAACAATATGAACTGTGTAGTAGTGTTTTTACCTTACGGGTATTTACTTTCATTTGCCCCATGCCGTCACTCCATCTTGAGTACTGAACTGTGGCATGAAATGAACACTAGAATATGGTGCGAGTCACGAAGAACTACTATGGAAAGGATGTAGAACAGTAGCAGAAAAATATGCTGAAAAAATCGAAAACATCCGCTGGGTTGATTTGCCAGGTTAATATAGACATACTCTGAGGTCCATATACTCGTCGGCCTAGAAGGTTTTAAGCACCACGCCCCAACCAGTGTATTTCTTCTCATCGCTCGTTGATGTTCGCCTGTACAATATGTTATGTATCTGAACTGTGTCGACATTAAAAAGATACAAATGACATACTATGAGAGATAAGGTGTGATATGCAGCATAAATAGCCATGGACTGATAAGGTATAACTTACAGAATAAATCGCCATGCTTTAATAAGGTGTAACATACAGAATAAATCGTCACGGATTGATAAGGTGTGACATACAGAATAATCGTCACATATTGATAAGGTGTCATATACAGAATAAATCGATATGGAAGAGGAACTGAAAAGCCTTCTAAGCTGACGCGCATGTGGACCTAAGAGATTACAATAACACATTTCTCTGTCCGGTTTTCTTTTTCTCGTGCTCAGTATTTCTACGTTGTCTCTTCTGCTTACGACGTCCAGCCTTTCAAACACAGTGCGCCCAGGAATCATAAAATGAGAACCTTTGGTTCTCTTTTGTTTGACCTTTTAAGTCAAAGAATTTATCCTAACGCAAAGCTACTTTTCATGCTCCCTATTCTTAACATAGGATAGGAAGTCCGTTCCTTGATTTAAGAGTTCATCAAATAGTACTTATATGTCACACCGTCTGTTTGATATGACAAGGTTGTCACATTCAGAAGTGATATGAGGACCAGTGAAAGAGCAGTTTGTTAAACTGTTTCTGAAATAGCCGCAATCCCCACAATCTCCCAACAAGCTGTTCTGTCCACCAAATCATTACACCCAGCAGAAAAAGTGTTTTCCTAACGCAAAGGTCTTATCAGCAAGGCGGTATCTATGTAAGGGAGGGCGAGGATAATGAGTGAGAGGCGGGGTAATCACATACAGGAGGTTGGGGTGGGGGGCAGGGAGGCCAGATAATTAAAGGGTTCGCCTGTGGGAACGTGACGACGGTCTGATCTGCTTCCTGTGGGAGGAGTGTGGTGGCGTGGGTAGTGTAGGGTGGTGTAGTACGTGGTTGGGCAGCCATATAATCTGCTTTGACAGGGAACATACTTACGGCACTGAATGTGTTGATAGGTTCTGCCAGCGCTGCCCCAGGTCCGACACACATACGTCTTGCGTGAATACCGGACAATGTGATAATGTGTTGTATGGTGTGAAGTGCATATGTATCGCCCATAGGCTAGTCTAATTTATATCTGTATTAGTCTGTCTTTTCATGTTATTGCCAGTGGGTGAGAGTTTGGCTCTTAGTTGGGAGTCATGACCACGGCAGTTAATTGCCTAATCCATGATGTAAGGATTTGATGTATACGTATATGTGTTCACGTTTTCTTGGTAGTTATGATATTGTAGGTGTTCTAGTACAGTAACTTGCTAGGCAAGTTATGCTTATCTGCGTGTGGTTATATGGTTGTGCATGCATTAACATAATTGCTGAGGTTGTTGTACTGATGCAGTCAACTGTGTCAACCTCTGTATATAGTGCAGATGGAGGTTGGCTCTCAGATTCACTTTTCTGTGTAGATATTTATGGGTGTTGTTTGTGTGCTTCCAGTGGTGATACGGAGCGCCTTATTCTGTATTGTTTGGAGTGTTGTGATGTGTGTGAGACAAGTTGGGCGACCATATGTGGCTGGCACAGTATATTAATCTCATGCCTGTGTGTGTTGATGTGGGTGGGCTGGTGGCTCAGTGGGTGGGCTTGTAGGTAGGTGTTGGTGAGCTTGTAAGTGGGTGGGAATGATCTACTTTATGTGTGTGTGTGTGTGTGTGTGTGTCACTAAGTATGCACGCTCCGTAATCGACCACACAAGAACTGAAGTCAAACACGAAAACTCCACAGTCCCCACCCTAATGTCCCTAAGGATAAATTTGTCTTTTGTCTATATAAAGCCATCAGTTACCTAATATACTTTAACGTAACTTTACTAATCTCACTTTTTCTTCTGCACAGGTAAGTTTCCTGCTTTGACTAGATGAGGTACGATGGTGGTGAGTACAGAAAGCCAAACTCCTTAAATGTGTGTGTGTGTGTGTGTGTATGTGTGTGTGTGTGTGTGTGTGTGTGTGTGTGTGTGTGTGTGTGTGTGTGTGTGTGTGTGTGAGTATATGCGTAGGAAGGGAATGGATATGGATGTTGGTATGAGTGACCTAGTGAGTGTGGGTATGGGCCGGCTCTTGAGTGGGTATAGATGGTCATGGTCAGTAAGTGGTCAGCATCCCTGCCGTTGCGTGATAATTACCCAGACCAGCACTTACACCCGAGCCTTGTGCAGCCCCGCCCCTCACACCTGTGCAGGCCGGGTGAGGCGAGAACAAGACGTAGACTGCGGAGGGATGTTAACCCCATCACTTCAGTGACGTATTAATTGCTTCTGCTAAGGTTATGTTTGTGGACTGGTTCGTTGGTCTGGCGTTCTTTTATGTGTGTGTGTGTGTGTGTGTGTGTGTGTGTGTGTGTGTGTGTGTGTGTGTGTGTGTGTGTGTGTGTGTGTGTGTGTGTGTGTGTGTGTGTGTGTGTGTGTGTGTGTCTGTCTGTCTGTCTGTATTTGTGTGTATCTGTTAGCAACATTTGTGAAATCTGTTGTATGGAATGGGACCGGAAATGGAATAATAATTGAAAAAGTTTAGAACAAGTTATTAATTAAAACAAAGTAGTCAAGGACAGCGTCATGAAAGAATGAAGAGCTATTCGAAGGATCTGCATCGTGCCGAGTTTAATGACTGACGACTATAAGAAGAATTAACTATTAAACTTGGGACGAAAAACGCCAAAGGCCAGAGTAAAGTTCATGAAAAACATGACCATCACTAAATTATGTACATCGCACACATGAAACAGGGCAGAGACATGGAACCAAGACCTTAATGTTCATTACTGAAAGCTTTTATTTTGTACTTTATTTTTGACATATGATCCTGAACTTATGTCATGAGGTCATGTTCAAAACTGACTCATTTTGACCTTGAAGTCTGAAGCCTTGACGGAGGCATGCATTATGAGTGCTCTTACTTAGTCTACTGTGACCAACCAGATGATTTTACCCTGAATTGGGATATTGCTCAATGAAGGGGTAATTGAAGGCCTTATCTAACCTTACAGTTAGAAGTTTCTAGTAAGGAAACTAAAAGCATTAGAAAGTGGCTAGAAAAAGGTACTGAGGGGAATGTAGATGGAACTGACTAACAACTAAGAAGTCAGAGTGGAGAGGCCTGGGATGAAGAAAGTGCAGTTTATGCCAGGTATGGTAAGATGTACAGTAGGTACTGAGGTGGGCTTTGGATGGCACTAACTAACAGTAAGAGAGAGAGCTGTGAGAGGCCGTTTTTAGTACCTTAGGGAATTTATTATGGGCTATTGGTTAAAATAGTGTTACCATCAGAGGTACTGAGGCTGGCTGAATGAAACAGACACCTAGATCGAAGCAGAGAGAGTTTGGAAAGTCGTTTCTTCTGCAATACGTGAATGATAATGATAATCGTGATCATGAGCGTGGTGGGTGATGTATGGCGGTGATAATGACGAGAGGTAGTGTGGCAAGAGAAGCAAAGCTAGATCTGTGCCACGTAGAAGGTAGGAATAAGGTAGGCAAGGCAGAGAGGGGAGTTAGAGTGGGTGTGGCGGAAGGCAGACTGTGCAGACAGGGACTTAAGGCAGACTGTGCTAACGGACTTAAGGCAGACTATGCAGACAGATTTAAGACAGTCTGGGTGAGGTAGAGACTTAAAGCAGATTGAGTGAGGAAGAGACTTGAGGAAGGTTGGGTGAGGCATATGTAAGGCAGATTGGATAAGGCAGAGACTTGAGGCAGATTGGGGGAGGCATATACTTAAGGTAGATTGGTGCAAGGCAGCGACAAGGCAGACTGGGTGAAACAGAAAAATGGGAAGGCTGGCTGAGGCAGAGAAATAAGGAAGACTGGGTGAGGCAGAGACATAAAGCAGACCGGGTGAGGCAGAGATTTAAGGCAGACTGGGCAAGACAGAGACTTACGGCAGACTGGGTGAGGCAGAGACTTGAGTCATACTGGGGGAGGCAAATACTTAGGGCAGACTGTTGAGGCAGGAACAAGACAGACTGGGTGAGGCAGAGAACGAGGAAGAACGAGAAAGGCAGAGAAATTAGGAAGACTGGTTGATATGAGAGAGGAGGAAGACTTGATGAGGCAAAGAGAGGAGCGAGATGGGTAAGAGAGAGAGAGAGAGAAGCCAAACTGGATGAGTCAAATAGATAAGGCACGGTGGATAAGATAGAGGAAGGAGGTAGAGAGAGAGAGAGAGAGAGAGAGAGGAGTCGACAGAGTGGGCGAGGCAGGGCTAGAGAAGAGAGAAAGGAACAGACTAGATGAGGCAGAGTGGGCGAGACAGGAAGTGATGAGAGGAGAAAGCAGATGGTTGAGAGAGAAAGCAGCTTCGGAGGGATTGCCATTAAAGGGGGGCTGTCAGAGAGGAGGGAGAGAGAGGAGGCAGATTGAGTGAGGCAGAGAAAGCAGTAGACTGGATAAGGCAGAGTGGGCGAGGCAGGAAGTGGCGAGAGGCACGAGACAAGAAAGCAAAAGACTAAGAAAAAAAAGAACCTCGAAGGGAAACCCTTAAATGGATGGCGGTCAAATGAGGGACCGTATTCTCGTCTGCTTAGGGGGCTTTTTATCACCCCTTCTTTACCAGTTTATTTCCTCTGTTTCGTTAAAATATTTGTGCATTTTTTCAGGCTGCCAGCATTATTTAGTAACATTTAAAACAATAATACAGTGTAATAAGTTAAATAACAATAAAGGAAAAGGTGCCAGAAGTTTCCCCTATGAGCGGTGTTGTGTCTGTAGCAAATATTACATAAAAAAAAAAGGTCATCTATTTGTTTTTGCTCATACTAATGCCAGACGATTTCACGCAGAGAAACAAGAGAGATATCGGAGTAAAATCATGGGAAATAATCTCTGTTAATATTATCTTATAGTAGTTAATGGATATGGGTACTTTGATAGTCGTTTTACTTTTGTTCCTGCTTCTGGACCCTACCCAGTGCCCACTGCATATTTGAGCGGGATTAACCTCACAATAATAATACTGACGAAGAGAATAACATTTTAACTCGTCCAGTATGAGAGATCTTTCCTGAGCTGAATATAATTGTCTGGAGGTAGCAGGAATCGCCAAGACAAGAGTATGTCCTGCAAAAATAACTGGACATTATTTGTGAATCTTCCAGTTCAAGAGAAGTGTCTTCGTCTGATTAGTCCAGACTGAGAATAAGAAGAACAAAACAAAAGACGTTATCGTGTTGAACAGATTCACATCGACTTAGTCTGCAGAAAATATCATAAAAGCATAGGCAACACCACGCTGGTGCAGCCCTCCATCTGACCAAGCACATACCCCCCCACCTTCCTGCACACCTAACCAAGCGCATAACAGCCCTCACTCTCCCCCCCCCCCAATCTTTTCTTTTAAAGGTGGGCGTAAGGAGAACGCCTTGAGGACACAACTTGGGCCCGTCAGATTCCTTGTGCAGGTCGCATGGGAATCTGCGGATTTTTTTTTTTTTTACTTTTCATTGTAAAAAAAAAAAAAAATTAAGACACAGCATTCTACCTAACAGAAGGCATCAGTTCACTATAAAAGACATAGGTATGTGAAATTTCATGACTATAGTCAATAATTTCCGAATTCTGGCCCGGAAACGAAATCTCTATTCCCGGCCAGCCGCCCTACCGCCCAACTCGACGGACGGACACCTATTGATCCCAGTGATAACACCATCCTCCTCTGGCTTTGTCAGATGGAGGATATAAGTCAACGATAACAACCAATTCGTCATTACCTGTGTGTGGCCCAGTATGGCCCAGGAATAGGACTCGTGCACTAGGTCAGGAGGCT